>NC_071263.1:9049470-9069470 GCF_023375685.1 Ictalurus furcatus | reverse complement strand
TATTTACATTTTACACAGAGTCCCAACTTTATTGGAATTGGGGTTATATATTGTGATATGATATGGCACCTCTGTCATTCACCTGTATTCATTTAATTGATGGATAAAATAGAGCTCCTGCCAAATCAACTTCATAGTAGTATCATTGTTCAACTAATGAATGAATTCTTTCTTTCATTAGCTCTGATACTGTTTAAAATCATTAGAATGGAATGAGACTAATGCCTCATGTTTTTCCTAACAACAAAGCTGGTTTCATGCAAAAGGAGTAAGTCACTGCTGCGGATCAGTGTCTCTGATTCCCTCTAAATTGCCCCACCATTTGCTAAACAACGAATTCAGTTACCTTGTTTCTTTCTCTACCTTTATACTCATTCAGTCTCTGTCTCTTGGCTCCAATCCTTATTTATTTATTTATTTAATTTGATTTCTCCTGATGGCTGAATGAAAACCATGGGTGCCACATGGTGTCCACTCTTCTCTGACTAATCTTTTATGTACACTAACTGTGGTTAAACTGCTAAATAATTTGCCTTATACTCATAAAGGGAGTAATGAATGGAATTCTTCGCATGCCTGCAGAGTGAAATTTTGATTGTTTCTCCTGTGGCTCCAGCATGGTTTGAATTTAGATATGTGGAAGCCTAATTTGTTGACAGACAGTAGGTGGCAGTGTTCCATATTAAGAGACTAGGTTTAGGGTCACTGTAGTTCATATGATTTTGCATAGTACATAGTGCACTGAGGTTTTGGTCAGATTTAAGAAATTCCTATAGCACTGAGTATGCGTTGATGTGTTATGTAAGCATGATTTGTGTGCTGGTGCATGCTAACATGGCATATGTCTTTGCAGTAAACCAAGTCTGTTGACTGGGTTCTGGTGTGTGTGTGTGTGTGTGTGTGTGTGTGTGTGTGTGTGTGTGCGCCTGTGTAGATTACCCGCTTGAGAGAAGAAGGCTCCAGACAGCTGCAAGAAGAGCAGAGACTGATTCAGGAGCAGATCCAGAAAGAGAGGGAGTGGAGGCTCAATGCTCAGTCCACACATGCAGGTACTTACGTGCTATTATTACTTGGAGCTTATGTAATATCCAACTCACATGCAAAACATTTTGTACACATGCTATCGATAACCCAAACCAATTTACCATAAAAAAATAAAAATTATAATTGCACTGTGTTATTGTAATCTTGATACAGAGCCTATTATACATGTTGCATCATAAAAGGTGTTATTTGAAGAAATTAAATAAAAAAAGATTGTTCTATTCAACTAAGAGTATTAAATATAAGCATGATGATAGAATTAGGACAACGCAAAGGCCTAAACACAGCAAATAGAACGGAAATACAGACTGGGTTATGTAGATGAGGTGTGATACTGTGTCTTGTCGCAGAACTGAGGGTAAAACACACAGCAGCACTCACAGAAAAGAGCCTTTATAGTGTTATAGTGATGAATTGCAGTGTGATACACGAACCCAACTTTGTTCTTAACGTGAATGCTTTCTCCAGATTTTTCATCAGCGCCGCAAGACAACAGAAAGGTCACCCCTAAATTAAAGGTACTTTTATTCCATTGCCATTGTTCGATATTTGACCTGTCTTTTTGCGAACACCTGACATTCACATTCCTTAATTAAAGTTATTAAAAGAATCTTATTAATTTAACTCATGCTAGAGCCGGGCAGAATGCCCTTTCAGTATGTTTTATACAGGATGAATGCTATTCAGGGGATGAAAGCATAAGGCAGAATGTTTGAAATAGTTCATGTGTTTATTATGGAAAGCAAACTTTCTTAGCCAGGCTGTACATGACCCTATAACCCTTTTCTATTTATTCCAAATTCCCTTCAAATGAAGCTTCACCCTGCATCCAATACTCCAGGCAGGTCGTCAGAAGAATTAAAACTACGTAAAGTGAGCGCCATTCTGTTGCGTTTGGAAAGGCTTCAGCTTGTCTTATTTGTATTCTGGTTTAGCTAATACCTTTGTGTTATTAATCACATCAGTTCACTTCTTACTGGTCCTGACTCTATCCTCTAATGAATTAAGTGATATGTGTATGTTCATTTAGCAAATGTACACCAGAAGTTAAATTACATTTCATTTGTGCTAAATACAATTCCTAGTTATCTTCAACGTGAGGATCTCTGCCTGAGAAGGGATGTGTTTACCTGTTATTGCCATTGACGTATTTATGTATGAAGTTGTTGTTATGAAGACTTTCTTTTAAGGAATCACTCAGAAGTTCTGAGTTTATTTCAAGATGTGACATGAATATCAGCATATTCATGCTATGATAACATTATTGATAATATAATATTATACACATAATATTAAAGTGGATATAAAACATCTACACACCCCTGTTAAAGTTACAGAAACCAAGATAAATCATGCCAGATCTTTTAATATCTTTAATGTGATATAGCATCCAACAAAATAACATTTTATTGGGGGTGGAAAAATAAGAAAAAGGAAAAATTGCAATTACCTGGTTGGACAAGTGTGCATACCCTTTCATAATGTGACTGTGACTCAGAATAAACCATGTTTAAAAGTAATTATCATACAGCTGTCATCAATGAAGTGGTTCTGATTAACCCCAAATAAAGATCAGCTAGAGGATTCATCGAAGGATCAATCTAGAGCATTTTCATCTTGGTTTCATCCAACTGCAGCAGCCATGAGCCTCAAAGACAACACATGTATGAGATCTCACTGTCGAAAGGAATCGATTGGAAGAGGCATACAAAAGAATTTCCAAAACATCAGATTTTCCATGGAACACTGTGAAGGCCATCACCAACAAGTGGAGAAAATGGGGCATCACAGTAACCTTGCCAAGAACAGGACGTCCCTCCAAAATAAATGAAATAGGACAAGAAGAAAACTTATCAGGGAGGCTGCTAAGAGATCTATGGCAACATTAAAGTGCTTGTCACTCTTCGCATGTGACAACAATCTGGTATTCTTCGCATCTTGGGTAGGGTGGTTAGACAAAAGCCATTTCTCACAAAAAATACATGAAAGCCCAGGTAATTCACCCCAAACAATTTGGTAAAATGTGATGGCCTGAGAAGACCAAGGTAGAACCTTTTGGGCATAATTCTGAAAGATATGTTTTGTGCAAAAACAAGACCGGTTATCACCCAAAGAACACCATACCCATGGTGATGCCTGGTGGTGGCAGCATCACGCTATCATCCTGCTGGGACTGGATCTCTAGTCGATATCGAGAGAAGTGTGGATAGCTCCAAATACCAATCTATTTTAGCATAAAATCTGCACACTGCTTTTAGACAGCAGTAGATGGGGGGGACTCAAAAGGACTGAGTGCTGTATGACCTTTTATTTTTTCCCCCTAAAGCGTTTGTTTGTTTTTCAGTTGAATTTTGTTGGTTGCTGTATCACATTAAAGGATCATAAAAGGATTTTACATAATTTTTCTCGTGTAGATTTTTTAAGTATCCACTGTATATGTCTTTTATATGGAGCCAGGAATCCTTATATGCTTTACACAGTTTGCATGGGAGCTTCACGGGTTAGACCCTTTCTGGTGTGTTGTGGGCAATTCTGATGAAAACCATCGTTCACCCAAGACTCAGAAAAATGAGCTAAAAAAACCCCAGAGCCCAACCATCTCGCGTGAGGTAGTGTTATTTTTCATGTGAGGGCGTTTGCTTTTGTTCTGGAAGGAAAAAAAAATATTGCTCTTATTTGTAGCTATATGGTTGGATTGTCTGAAATGTACCGAAGAAGTTGCCAGAGAATCCTAGCATGTGACTACGAAAAATGCTTGGAGTGTTGTTTAACCTGGAAAATGTCCTCTTTTCAAAATTGAAGCATCATGTAAAATCTGCTGCCTCTTTTTGAATAGGAATAGGTTATAAAGCTCTTAGAAGAAAACTCTGATCAGCAGAGTTTTCTTCAGCATAACCATGTGATTCGCAGAAGCAGTTTCTTAATGAAATGAAATGGAAGCAATTGCGAATGCTCTGACTCGTCATTAGGAGAAATTACAACTTGTGGAAGCATTGAAGATCTGTTCTACAATTGTATACATGTAAATAGTATGACATATTTTAGACTATCTCTAATGGCTGACTAATTAGAACCATGAAAATGTGGAGCTTGAAATGAATGTTGGCACATAAAATACAGAGTTGCCACAAACACTCTGAATGACCCATCTACATTCCTACACTTCAACACAGTTACTAGCATGACACTCTATAAAGGATTTCTCTAGCTGCTATCCACACTGCCTTTGGAAAAAATTCTCACTGGCACCACTAACATCTGTAAATGAGTCTGGTGACTGTTAGCGCTTCGTTAAAATATCCAGTGGTTAGCAGGTGAGTCACTGCTGTGAGTATCCCAGGCTTCCATGTTAGTTTAATCAATTCCTTCCTTTCTCTTCATTACAAAATGAGAGTAACTGTTTATTGTGAATGCTAGGGCCTGTTGAGCTTCAGGTCTAATAAAAAAAAAAGTCTGATTTCTTAAAAAAAACAAGAAACCCTGCTCCTTGACCTTCATGTTCTCATCTCTGACTACGTTTACATGGACAGCAGTAATCTAATTATTGACCTTATTCTGAATAAGACAATATTGTGATTAAGGTGTTTACATGAGTTGCTTTTAGAATACTCCTTTCATGTTCCCGTTTTACATGTTATAGAACATAGATCGATTAACAGCACATGTCATTGCGTCCCCACGCCACGCCGTCCGACGTTCCCTCCAGAATTTCACGTATCGACATACAGTTCGTCTTGGTTATGGTACCGTATACAGTTTTGGTTGTTTTTATT
The DNA here is from genome assembly GCF_023375685.1 of Ictalurus furcatus. Lineage (NCBI taxonomy): Eukaryota > Metazoa > Chordata > Actinopteri > Siluriformes > Ictaluridae > Ictalurus > Ictalurus furcatus. The sequence continues at coordinate 9,064,653 of NC_071263.1, read as the reverse complement.
TTACATTTTTACGAACGCTTCAAGTGCAGTTAATTATTTGTCATGCTGTACGTGCAAATAGATGACTGCTTGAAGCTGTGGGCTGCGTCCGAAACCACGTACTTACATACTATATAGTAGCCGAGATACATGTATTTCGCCTACTATATACGTGTATTTCGCCTACTATATAGTAAGTACGTAAGTACTTAAGTAAGTAAGTAAGTACGTGGTTTCGGACGCAGCCGTGCTCTCTTGTTTGCCGGAAAACGGTTGAGCACTGCTGTATGTGTACGTGTCCTGTCGCAAAATGCGGTGAAAACCATCACACGACGTTAATAGTGTGATTAAGGTATGTACACCTCTGTAATACACGTCGATAATGTGACTAAAACAGGAGTACTCCACACGTCTTAATTCCATTTCTGTTTACTTCGAGTATGACTTTAATCAGATTAAGGTCATTAAAAATAGCTGTTTACATGATAATTTCTTAATCAGAGTATCGTCTTAATCGGGTTAATATTGGATTATTGTTGTCCATGTAAACGTACTGTCTATGGAGCATCAGAGTGAGACCCTTAATCCCCTTTCCAGCAGATTTTTATGCATAGTCACATTTAACCTCATTACCCAGAGCCATTATAAATAAATAGCTGTTCTTCTTTTGAAAATTTGAAATGAATATCACACTGTAATTAAATGTTAAATTAGATTTGAAGCACTTTAAAAAAAATGTTTTTGCATCTCTCTGTCTCAGCTGAAGTGGAAGTGTAAAAAAGATGACGACACCAACGGTGGATATTCCCAGGAAGTTCTTCAAGGCCTCCTTCAGAAGGTGACACACTGATTTATCTCCAAATCCAACACACTTGCGTCAGAAAATGACCTTGCCTTTAAATCTATATACATTTCACTATTCGGTATCGACCCAAGTGGCTAAAACAAACACTACAGTCTGGTTCGACGGCTCACCATATTTTAACAAGTGTGAGAAAGTGTCCTCACACACGAACAAGCTGTTTCTCTTCCTAATGAGCCAGGTCTGGTGTCCTGCACCCCAGGTTTTCAGGCCTGCATGACATCAACTGTTTAAATACTTTTACTTCTTCCCCTTACGCGAGCGCCATTAAATTTTTGTAGCAGCGAAAAGTGCCGAGGGCACTTCAAGTGCCCTCCTAAAGAGCTGCACGCCACTCTCGCTAGCCGTCTCTGCTGGTATGTTTAGTGCTATCAGGGGAGTTGCTGGCAAATGTGCTCTTCTCATGCAAGCTCACAGCAGCATGCGTACCACCCCGGTGAAGCACATAACTGATTATGTTTGAGACCTTCTGGGAGAGATGCAGGTTTGTTAGCATTCCGGATTAGAGTCAGGATTAGAGCTCATATTGATTACTTCACATTAGTTTCAACCCCCTCAATTCTGTACCCTCCAAAAGTGTCCTCCCGTTTCAATGGAGCAGTGTTAACTAAAAAAGTTGGAGAGATCCCAGATTACAGATGATTGCTTTCCTTTGACATCTTTTACAGAAGTCACAATCCAAGGCTGTCTTGAAGGATTATTAGTATTCTGAAAGCAAAAGGAATTAAGTAATGAGTTTTGATAGGATTGCAGCCAGGTATTACTGGCAAAAAAAGTGACAGACTCTAGTCTTCATTTGGCAAGCGTCTGTGTATATTTTGGAACTGGACATTCTAGCTGCAATCACACCAGCTCTACCTCCCTCCCAAAAAAAGCTTTGGAAAAGTTACATATATGAAATATGAATCCTTTGGGAGCCTTCTCCTTTGTCACTGTTGGCAAAGTTCTGGTCCATAGTGTCCAATTGCGTTCCTGACTTCCCTTTTCCCAGCGAATGAACATCGATTCCCAGCAGTCTTAGATTCTCAGAAACCATTTCTCCTTGCTCAACATAAAGTCTCTGTTAATAACTCAATAAGCTCTTGTCCATGACAGGTGACCTGCTGACGCAGCGCTATTTGAGTGCTTGTTCTTTCCTTCAGTAATGAGTAGTGGAGCCTCTTTAATGACTGTAAGTGAACATGGACCTCAGACAAAGCTAATACTCCATCCAAACCAATCCTTCACTCCTCTGTAAGGGTCAGAGGTTATGGAGTGAATCAAGCCAAACCTCCCATTGCTCCCCAGTCTAAATCTTACTGGCAGGCCTTGGGAGCTGAGCCATGTTCATTTCAGCCCCCGCATCCCAAAAAAACGTAGTACCATTAGCAAAGCAGAAAGGTTCCAAATGGGGTAAAGATAAATTGTTTCTCAGAAGATGGATCTTTACCATTTCTCATGGACAGAACACAAATAGATAATGCTATAGTGATTAATGGTGTCCAGCTGAAATATGTAAGCTCTAATAAGGACTACTGAGCCAGGATGTGAAATTAAGAAACATATCCTGTCTAAACTTGCTATGTATTCATTATTTTTTTTACTGTTAGCATAAAGCCAACCTGTCACTTATAACCTTTAACAGTTTACACATAGTTAGATTGATGTGGCATATTTTTAATTTGATTTCTCATTTTCTGTTTGCAGTATGGTGACATCTTGAACATTATAGTATCGAGTAAGAAGAAAGGCAGCGCTGTGGTTGAGTTTGCGACCGTAAGAGCAGCGGTGAGTACTTTCACACTGACTCGTAGTTCCAGAAGCATTTTGGTATGGCCAAGACCAGTTTGACCCGTGAAATATACAGTTATAGAAGAGAAATTATTTATAATCGCACTATCCGGTCTCACCCAGAAGAAAATAGGTTACCTTTTGAGTCTGGTTCCTCTCAAGGTTTCTTCCTCATGTCGTCTCAGGGTGTTTTCCCCTGCCACCGTCGCCTCTGGCTTGCTCATTAGGGACAAATCTGAATCTGGATTTCTGTAAAGCTGCTTTGTGACAGAGTCAACTGTTAAAAGTGTTGTATAAATAAAACTGAATAGAAATTGAATAGGAGTGATGTATTAATGACATTAAATTCACTTTGCTTACTGTTTATAACCTTATAATGTTAATGTCGATCCTATTAGGTCAGTTTGGTTTACTTTTGCACTGTGTGCGTACATATTAATTGTCAATTGGCTAAATAGTGAAAACCTGTGCGTCACATACTTGGACTTCTGACACTCTTGGGCATCATCTAAGTGAAATAAGCAAGAGAGAAAATTCTTTTTAAACATGTTCCAGTATGTGGTCCCTCGCAACGCAAGGCAAGTAAATTGTTGCTTAACAGCAAAACATTGTTAGAAAGATTTATTGTTAGTTACCCATTTCATCATTAATATTAATTGCGTAATCGCAGGGTTTATTTGAAACGTATACCAAAGTCCCCTATGCACATTTGTGCGCCTGAAGGTGACATTTATGGCTTTATGGATTTATAGTTCATGTGTATAGATTATGTGACTGATGCTGTAAAGGAGTTAGTCTAGCATGTTTAATGGAGACCAGAGCTTTACTTATTGTCAGGATCTGTCTGGCTGCATGCTGGGACTTGGACTGTTGTGGGCTCTGCCTGCTTGTGTGGTTGCTTCCCCAGAGAACATGGCCGCCATGCTTTAAGAACTGACTCTTTGTGTGTGGCGTTTAATGGTCCCAGGGCAGACTGGAGGCCTGGGGCTAGCTCAAGTTCAACACACACACACACACACACACACACTTTCTGTAACGTGCACATATAGATTAAATCACTGTGCTGTGATTGTGATGACAATACAAAATGCAGTAGGTTTTTTTTTTTCTTCTTTCGCTTATGTTTACTTTGACAGTGATGAAAGTAACTCTATTGTGTTTTCTTTAACGTATGTTTAAGGTTTTAAGGCAACACATGAAGTATGATTTATATTGAAATATTTCTTGGTAATTTTGGTGCTTTATGACACCGTTACAATGAGTTACGGCAGAGACTCGCCTCGGCTACTAATGATTTACGAGATGAGGAGCACAACGTCCTTGACAGCGGTATTAGAGTGGGTGGTGAGGCTTTAGAACTTATTGAGTGGAGTGTACAGACGAGGTGGCAAGAGAACCGAACAGACCAAAGAATACTGTGAGTAATGTAGGAAACAGACCAACATGCCAAAGAAAAGCAAAAAAAAAAAAACCCTCAGAATTTCATTACAAATAAATATTGGACACCATTATTATCTGAGATGTTTACAATTGGTGCTAGGAAGGAAAAAAGGAAAGAGCATATATACACACAACATTTTGCAGTATTTTAAACATGAATGTTTGTTCATTATAAAGTGTTCGGGTGCTCATGTCCAGTCCTGGAAACTCACTCTCGGCTTATTTTTTTCCCCTCTTCCAACCACAAATGATCATTTAAAACTCATTTATGATGAAGCTGTTAATGTACTCATTTTGTACTCCCATTCAGGAACTTGCCTGCAAAAATGAGAGTGGTTTGACAGGAACCCCTTTAAAAATTACATGGCTGGAGGGACAACCTGCGAACGCTGATCCAACGGCACCCAATAACTCTTCACAGGTATACTAGCTATAAGCAGTGTATTGCATGCGTCTCTGCTTTTTCCTGAATCAATGCTTCTGCTTCCATATGCTCCATAAAAATTACCATTCCTAAAAACTCAAAATGCACATGCTGCTGGTTCGGCCTCCAATCCAAATAACGTGTTCTAAGCGCTGTTTCCACTTCTTGAAGAGAAATATGTAAACGCTTGACATTCTATATTTGCATCAGCGGGAAGCATATTTGCCGCACTCGCGTGCTCATCGTGAGGCTCCCGGACAATGTGTTTAGAGAAAGGGGGTTTGGGTTTGTTTCCTTTGGAAGCCGCACTCTGTGCACGTCTAGCAGCTTTGGCGGCCCCCTGGGCTGTCCCTCGTTAAGGCCTGACCCAGCAGGTGGAACGTGAGAAGCACAGGACCAGCTAGCTGTATATGTAATAGACGACTGGCACGAGAGGCTGCTTTACTCCTACCCCCCTCAAGGGGAGAGTTAACCCTAAACATTCCTCTAAGTTTCCTGCTTTTAAAGTTCCTCTATCCATCATTTACATTTTCTACTATCTATTCTTCCTACTATAGTCCCCTCGTGACTTGTCTATGTACGTTATGTTATAAAGAAGTGATGAACTTACTTCCTGTAAAACACTACACAAACAATTCTCACCTTTTTCACTTTTTGGAATGTGCCACAGCTTCGTATTACTTCTCGTGAACCTCAGAAATGTATTTGTGGAATTTTCTTCATGGGGTTTTTTGCAGGAAAAATATTCAATATTGTTATTACGATAACAACATTGAAAGCCAATTACTTCACCAATGCTGGGTTCCCAGACGCTAGTATAAAAAAAAAACCCCACCATCATTATAATGCAGCAATTTTCATGCTAATCTGCAGTAGAGGAGGTGAACATTACTAATGCTGTCAAGCATCTGGGTCAAGGTTACCCTTGACAGTCTTGGAGATTTGCCGGAGCTGCTGAATATCCCACAATGCCTGTGTTCCCTCGCCTCCTCACGCCAGCTGTAATTGTAGAGGAGAGGTTTTGAGATGTATGTTTTTTTTTAACCTCATGAATTTCCCATTAGTGCTCGGAGACCTTGGAATTTTTTATTTATTTAATTTTTTAAGCCCTTTTCTGGTGTTGGTACCCAAGTTTGTACTCTTTTATGGACTATAAGGTGCTATTTATTATGTTTTATTATTAAAAATAAGTTTTAGCTCTATTGTAGGCTGGTACAGTCTAGTTTGGCAGCAGGGCAACACTGACCTATAATATGGATATGTACTAATCTGTACACTTAATACTAGAGGTCGACCGACAGTGGATTTTACCGATGACTAACCTGGGCAGTACATACTGATTAATGTTTTTACCGATTAATCAATCGATAGTTTTTAAAATAGATACTGAATGAGAACATAACACTCAAAGTAAAATATTGCTGAACTTTGATGCAAAAATAAACAGTACTGACTGTACCTTGAAACTGTACTGTACTTAAAAAAAAAAATGAAATAAGTATTAATAAATATTAACTATTAATATACATTAAAGTAAATAAAAGAAATCTAAACAGTAACACTCCAAACAACAAATAAAAATTTGTCAAAATTTGTCAGTGATGGTTTCTATTTCACCTCTGAAAGGGCTGTTCTCGAGCGGGCCCTCGGGCGGGTCAGCCGCTCACGCAACAGACGCAACCCGGGAAAAACTGTGGATTTTTGCCCCAAACTGATAGCTCCAGCAATCCAGTTATCGGCATCAACCTCTACTTAATACTATTTTACTATGTCTCCAATGTGCTACATGAGGTAGCCTCTTACAAATTTTTTAGTTCCACAAAAATTCCAAAAGACTCATTTTCTTGAGTTTGTAGTGTTGCAAGAGCAGTGATTCAATACGAGGCCTGCTCTCCAGAGCTGGTCAAGTACTCCTTATATAGAATGTTTCTTTCATTTTCAGCCTTTTGGAATATGAGACAGCCACTTCATTAGAATTGAAAGTGTTGATATTAGGCAGCCCATGAAGTCTGTGCCTATTTTTATTTTTTAAGAGTTATGCTTTCAATCATCGTGGTTGTAAATATGATTGCGTGTCTTTACTCTAAGAGGAAAACTTGCTTGTATTAATGAAGGGCTCGTTTTCTAGTTGGTCTGGCATACATTGTTTTCCTCCCTTCAAAAGAGCGCCATTAATTTCTAGTAGCCTCCTAATGTCAAACTCCAGACATCTGTAGTGATGCTTTTGGAATGAGTAACTACAGTGTCATATGAGCAATACTGTATGTAGGAACGAAGCTTTTTTTTCTGAAATCTTTACAAGGTTTCTGCTGATTAAAAAGGAAATAAAATCCCACTGAAATGATTCATTCAGCTAAATCATCTCACTGTTGTGTCTGTCACTGCTATAAGTTCTAGCTTGGAACATTTTGGAACTGTTTTTTTTTTTCACTCTTTCCTGTCAGATGTATTCTAGTTCCCATCCAGACACAACATTAACCAGATGTGTCTACTACTCTGACTTTTCCTTCACTCCCCCAGCTGTATCTATAAGCCTTGACTGAAAGAAGTACATTATCCTGTTGATAAATTTGTCCGGTTTGGGACTTGTGTTGGCAGCACTAGTTAGGCCGACTTTGCCTAGACAGACATCTGAAAGGAATCAGGTTTCTGAGAAACGTCTAGTGTAGTAGCTTTGACATTGATATTAGCACGAGTTAATCATGTAATTTATGGCTGTGGTTTTCCTCTGATGTAGTGATCAATTCGGTCGTAATATTGAAATTGGTGTTATCTTCATTATCAGGATCAAATAGATTACGGTGAAGGTCATAGTTTACCTCTGCCTAAATGGTAGCAGGTTCAGAAAGGATTATTTACGTAGAAAAACCCACCCAGTGAAACAGTTGCATGCTTTCAGGAGCATTGTTTGAGGCTGCCAGGCGCAGTAACAACAAAGAACGGAATGTCTCGGTTATCAAAACAATATTATGGGCATTGTTTTGTGCAAGGGAAGAAGTGTATATTTTTTCATTATGCTGTGTGGCATTAGGCAGGTTTCTGGTATTCTGGGTGATAGTGGAGTGGAATTTGGAAAGGAAAGTGGTACCAGATGTTGTCAGGGTATGTTGCAGACATTTGGCTTGTTCTGCAGCCCCAAGGTAATTTGTCTTCTAATTATTGTCCCTTTCTTTTTACACCAGCCGTGTGAGATTTGGGCACTTGGGCTTCATGCAAGTTCACAATCAGATGAGGGTTTTTTTTTTTCATTATTATATGGTCCTGTTACATATTATGCGTGTGATTTATATCTGCTTTCTCTAAAGGTAATTCTCATATTATGGTTCAGTTTTTTTTTATATTCAAAACATATATGTATATTGAGGTCCCTGTCTTTCAGCTGTTTTCTTACACTTTATGCACATTTATGGATTTTACTTTATACTTTATTATGAGCCAAGACATCATTCTAAGCATAGCGCCTGTACCTTAAAGGCTTTAGAAAAAATGTTTGTTCTCAGTTGTACAATGGTTTTGCTGAAACAGCATCACTTCACGTCATATATGTAATACTCAAAACGGGGTGTTTGAAAAATGTTCGTATCCTAGTCGTGCTCCTGAATGTGTGTAAATTTACACATAAGAAGACTTGACTAATGTAAACCTTGACTTGATCGACTTCATATCATATAATTAGCATGGATTGCTTTACATTTATATATGGAATATACTGACCAGTTTAAAGTGCTTATTTTTGATTACATTTACAGCATTTAGCAGATGCCCTTATCCAGAGCAACGTATAGAAATGAGTCTCTATCAAAAACACACACTCATGCTAGTTCAAAAGGACAGGGACTAAAAATATCGTCGAGAACCTTGTGTGAAAACCAGTCATTTTATATCATTGACATTCATTAAAGAATGTGAAGCCAATACAAACCCAAACACAGTACAAAATTAAGACATTCAATTATGACAAAAGAAATGGCGCTGTATTAATGGAGGACGGGCCGGTCTGTCTGCGCATTGCCGTACACACGTATTAGCACCTTAATACTAAGGTTTATCAGCTATTGTAAGTGAAGGAGTGCCATTGAATGAGGCAGCTGGAGAATCATTGGATCAATTTTTGAGTGTTTTGTGTTTTGTTGAACAAATAGTACCTCTCATATAGTGAAATCATGATGAGATATAGGATTGAGATAAACCACTTAAAATTACTTTTAAGTGTTAATAAGGGTTATTTTTTTCTTAAGAACACTCTGAGTATTACATACTGGTATTGCTAAGCAAAGATTTGTATTTATTAAAACTGTATATTAATAAATGTCCCTGTGACTCCTGCTCATTTGTAGTCTACCTCTTTCATATACTGCTAGCTTACAGAATCCATCCATCCATTTTCTGTACCACTTATCCTACACATGGTTGCGGCGATCCTCAAGCCTATCCCAGGGGACTTGGGGCACACGGTGGGGACACCCTGGACGGGGTGCCAACCCATCACAGGGCACAATCACACACCCATTCACATACTACGGACAATTTAGAGATGCCAGTCAACCTTCAGCGCATGTCTTTGGATTGAGGGAGGACACTGGCGTAGCCGGAGGAAACCCCAGAAGCACGGGAAGAACATGCAAGCTTTGTGCACACAGGGCGGAGGCGGGAATCAATCCCTCATCCCTGGAGGTGCGAGGCAAACGTGCTAACCTCTAAACCCCCAAGTGTACTTAATGTGTTGAAATTTAGTTGCTGATTATAGACCCCAGGAGAATCACAGAGACATGTATTAATACAGAGATTTATATTAATAAATATAAAACGTTAGTTAGTGGAATCAGAATGTAAAGATCAGAGTGTTCTTGATGAGGGGAAAAAAGCCCTTACAGCAGTTAAAAATGGTCAAGTATCTCAATCCGGACAGGTGAAGTGAACATCCAACAACGAAGCACTAAGTCTAACAATATGGTAGACTTTAGTTTAGATTTATTGGACCTAATTTATGGATGCAATGGAAAATATATTGAACCAACAATTTCGTTCTACTGTTGTCCCCATGATTAATTAGACTAAGAAAATTAGGAGTGTAAGGGAAGAAATATGATTGAGAAAGAGGGAAGCAACTGTGGCCTTTCAGTGATGGAGAGACCTGAGATTTTAAAGGGTTTGAAAAATGATTTTGCTTGCCCCTTTTTTTTTTTTTTTTTTTTTTTTTTTTTTTTTGGATAGGTAATGTGTGGTGTAATTGCTTAAAAACTTGGTAAATGTGTTAGCTACAAAAGGAGCAAACTACATAACTAGTTTTGGGGAAAATAACATCACTTAGATGCCTGCTGTGTTTAGGTCATATAACTTTAATTCTGGATCACATGGATGCAATTTCCCATTGACAAGAGATTTTACTTGCAGTCTGCGCTATTGACTTTGGTGGGATTACTGGGACTGCTTCTCTAAAACACTGAAACACATTAAACCGGATAATTTTGTTCTTTTTTTTTTTTCATAACACATCAATAAACATCTAATTATTGAAAACAAATAGATTCAGCATCCTTTATATGTAAATAATCAAATCAGGAAATCAACCATGAACCATGAAAAATATACCTAAAAGAGATTCAGTCTTCTTATGGAACTTCAGAATGAGGATGTCATGTTTTATGTCTTATGCAATTGAATTATAATATAATAATTATATATGATGATAATTAAAATATATAAGTGCTAAGTTGCTTGATGGAACATGTGTATTTGAGATATCATGTCAGTCTTCTGAAAAAAAAAGTTGTTTTAAAAGGTTTTAAAACCTTTAAATATCAGTGTATTTTCACAAGATTTTTACATTTCAGTGCCAATTTATCAGTCCTGTGTTTAATATATTTAACATACTTTGTTTGTTAATAATCTCGATTATCCTGTCAGTGCTCAAATTCTATTTGAACCACAAAGTCATTAACAAGCGTCGTTTATTATTGTCCAAATTGGAGATGTCCTCACCACTCAGTATCTGGTATTCTTCCAGTAAGGTCAGGAAGTCCATACATTGGTTTTCCATTAATATATAACATCACATGGCACAATTTTTCCTTTACTGGTTGAGTTTGTCCATAACCTGCAGTACATCATCCAATATAGAGGGCCCCAAGTCTACAGTAAAAGTGAAAGTTGTGTCACTTTCTTCTGGCTGGAATTCCTCAGGAGCAGTCTGTGTTGAATCCCTACCTGAGCTGAGGCTCCCCCTGCCAGGGCTTTTACTGATCGATTCCTCTTTTTGATGCAGTTCATAAGCTTCTTCCTCCCCGTCGTCAATGTCCAGAAGTGGAAGCGAGTTACATTTTTTGCGTCTTTCAGCTAAAGGCTGGTTTTGGAACTCCCAGTCGGCACTGTGCTGGCACAGCTCTGGTTCATTCAGGTTGAGGCGAGGAGGCTTTGGAGGAGGCATACAGGCCTGGAGCAGGTTCTGCTCACTCTGAGAGCTTTGCAGCAACAACCTGTGGCCCTGCTTCAGGAAAGAGAGGTCTCCAAAGCTGTCCCCGTTTGCATCCGAGTCAACGTGGGTGAGATGTCGGAAATCTGCCAGTGGAAGACTGATCATATTGACGGACAGAACTTTCCGCTTTGATGATCTCCTTGGCCACCTCCCTGAAGGAGGCTTACCTTGTAATGTTGTCCTTAGGGACATCCCACTGAATTTGGTCCAGCGCAAAAAAATATGGGTTCCTTCTTGAAGGTCAATGTAAGGGCTCTTTACGGATGGCACATCATGGAACACTTTTCTAAAAGAAAAGCTGTGTACAGCAAAGACAAATTCAGCATAGTCATGTCAGTGAATTTTGACACATTTACTTGATGATGGCCAATTATTCTCCTAAATGTATATTATCTACCAACAAACATGAGCTTTGCTTTTAACAAGGCCATAATATTTGATAGGATAATAGCATTGTTCTAAACACATTTATCCAGTACTATAATAAGGAAATATAAAGCAGTCAGTGATGAGCACATGCATGTATTATCCATTATTTGTGATAACCTGCACCCTTTATGCTAAAACATCACTCTTTCTAAGCATTTTAATGTGATGTGAGTATATATGTTTAGACCAATTACGCATCTTCATCTGTGACAGATGCTACTACTCTGGCCTTCAGATCAAATCCTTCACAATATGAATCGATTCTCATACAGAAATTGCTGCTAACATGTTTTAAAAGCAATTTGGGTTTTTTTTTATTCAGGAAGCTCCGAAAATTAAGACTCTTTTCAATTAAGTCACAGGCAAATACTGGCACGACAGTCCTGTGGACTTGAGATTTTACACACTAACGACCTCCTGCAGATCCACACACTTTAGATCCGTTCTCGTGACTCAAAACACTCACTTCATAAATGTGTGGAGTACTAGAGAAAACATGTTTTCTTGTCCAATAAAGGTTTTATCGTCACTTTAGTAGCAGCTGGAGATGAGGGAACGTGGACATAACAGCATTCCTTTTTAACCATGTAAGAATGAGGGAGGGAGAGGAGTGGCCCATTTTAAGGAAGCTTTAGAGTGTTTATCTGCCAAGACAAAATTAATGTGGGCCTGAACCAACAAAACTTTGCCAAGACACCTCACAACCCCTATGAAAATACACCTCCTGTTCCCGCTCTTCCACTTCTTTCCTGTAGCCTCTCATTATTCAGTTTTGAGAAATACTGTTTTATATTATACAAGTTCAGACAAAAACGCTTCACTTTTTATTTATTTTTTTTTTTTAAAATTACCCACATGAATCTCAGTCAGCCCAAGTCACTGTTTACAGCAGATAACTCATGCTGACCCTTTTGAAAGGTTTTCTTGAGCTGGTTCCCTTCCCCAACACCTACTCACACGTGATTGTCAGTTTACCAGGATGAGGCACATACTTGAGGCATTTTGGTTTAAATGATGGCTTGTTCAACTCTAAAGTTCTGGGAAACGGAGAACAAGTCCTGTTGTTGTTATTATAGCTGGCGTGTAGCATTGAATTATGAATTCTCTGTGTTGGTAGAAATATATTCTATTGTCTGTGGACTGACTTTGACATGCCTGTTCTACCTATTGTATCAAGTGTAATTCTTTCCTTTTTTGACAGCATTATAAGACAGAAATGCACATCAACCCATCAAAAAACATTAACATAACTCTGCTTTGTATGTACACCACTTAGTTCAAGCTCACCAATGCAAGTAAAATAGCAGCCGCTGAGTGTTTTGAAGAGAAAAAACATATTTCCTTACCTAGATTCAAATCTTTTCAATAACACGTGTTTATATCATTGGCTGGAAATTCAGACCCAATAAGAGATACTCCACAGTTCATAGTCCTTTCTAGCTTGCGAGTACTAAGGTCCAACGTCAGGTGTGACGGTTGATAGTATTGTGTTACAGTTACACAGGTTAGGTCTGAAGGCGTGTCTGTCTGAACAGGTGGAGTGATTTTTTTCAGAAACACCATGTCAGAATCGTTTTCATCTCTGTTGAGATCACCTTGAAGTAAAACAGTGTAAATCCTAAAAAATTGTACCCTTCTCGCTGTTAACTTTGTGCTCCGTTCCTCCCTTTGCTTTTTGGTAATTTACTCTGTTCCTGTTCATACACTTGTAAAACTTGGGGTATTATACTCATTCTATTTGGCTGAGCTGGAAAGAAGAGTTAAATGATTGGTAATATCTCCGTCATTGTGCATCTTTGTTGATTTCGTGTATTGTGTTTGTTTTCCTAAAGCTCCCTTGGTCCCAGGTTTCAGTGGTTTCTGGATGATTTAGAAGGTATGCACACATGTTTGGAATAAAGTAATTCATAGTCTGGGACATGTATAGGCTGGCCACAGTTGCCCAAGCAGCTTTTCCAAAGAAGAACCTGTTTCAGCTCTCACACCCACGTACTGTATATTCATTCACATCACTGTCTGTACTTTTCCTTGCAGTGGACTCATATTACAGCAATAGTAGAATGAAAACTAACACTTTGGTCCTTGGTTTAAATTTGTTGTTTTAGGAATGTGCAGTTTTCTAGGACATTATTTAGCGTTTATCAGATAGAGTACATGTGTCAAACTCCAGGCTTGGAGGCCAAACATTTCGCATGGCCTCGTTTCAAAATTGACAACTAAACAGCCCGTAATACCCACTACAAAACATTTTAGTGACCGCCACTGTACAGCACATGTGGGTTTTCATCTTACAGTGCTGATTAAAGTTGATGCCTATCTGCTATGCTTGATGGAAGTCAGAAATGCACCTAAAAATGATTCAGAAACTCGTATTATGATTCAGGAAGTTTCAGGGCTTAGGGTATTGATGATTAGCAATAGAATAGTTAATGATAAAGACATAAATGTCCTTCGATTATGGCCCTTCAAGGGCTTACAAACATGCTGATGTGGGCCAAGCAGAATTTAGAGTAATATATTAGTACATTATAGATCGATAGAACGACAGACAGACAGATACTCAGCGTCGCAAATGGTTCAGGCAACAAATTCAAGGACAAACCACCATAAAGCGTCTTAGTGAGGTGTTGGGCTAAGCAAGAGCTGCCAGAACAGCTCAACGTCTCATGACACAGCTTCTGGAATTGTACTGGAGGGATGAACATCATTCTTTCAGAAGATATCTCCTCAGTTGATGTTTTGATGATAGTGGTGAAGAGCTCGGTCTAACCCATCATTCCCAATTATCTGAAGAACAGCTGCACTTCTGTTTTTTGTTACATATTGGTGGGATTGTATTATTCCTTGCACAGTGGTGGCTCAACAAAGGTCAGGGGTTCAGGCCCCAGCACGGCAAGCTGTCACTTTTGAGCCCTTGAGTAAGGCACTTAAACCTGTCTGCTCCAGGGGTACCGTATCATCTTCTTCTTCTTCTTCTTCTTCTTCTTCTTCTTCATATTGCACAAATTCACAAGCATCATTGCCAGTTGAGCAGACTTTCATGGAAACTCCTGCCATCTGTGCCCCAATAATGAACCCACTTTCAAACTCACTTGGACCACTGCTCAGCATTGTACATGCTGTAGCGCATAATACAATGTTAGTTGCTTAATTATGTGGTACATTGGTCTGGAACCATCTGCGTTAATTTCTCCACTCTAAACAGAGTACTTCATTCTAGTTTGTTTTTTTTCCATTAATCTTCCTTGCACGGTTTATTCAGACACAAATTGAAAGGTCAACACTAAATAAATTTACTAATAAATTTGCACTGCACCACAGCCTTGGAAATCTACCATACCCAATAAGATCCGTACGTTACTTGTAGATGTAACCTGATTTTATTCAATGTAATTAAAAGAAATGGTTGCAGGTATTTTAACCTGATTCATTAGAGGACTTTCTGGTTGATATTACTGACTATGAAATATGAAATGCCTGTAAACATTGAATAAAAACCAGTGAAAATAAGCAATGGTTCTTATTATTAGGGAAGCATGTTCCATCATTAATACTGAGCCAGTCTCTGGGATGACTCTGGGATGACCTGTGCCTGGGACAGATACGGCATTGTTGAGAAGACCAAAGTGGTTCATGTCAAGACTTCAACTTGACAGGAAGTAGTCCTTCTGTTGGACACATGCTGTTCCAGGACATGCTCCAAGTTTTCTTGACCGGCGCCTTCTGGAGTGTGAAAGCTGAAATGTCTTAGGGGTTGTCTTTCATTCTACAAGTGCTTTCGTACTTGTGCAATAAACATTTACT
>NC_071263.1:8786970-9044470 GCF_023375685.1 Ictalurus furcatus | reverse complement strand
CTGAAACTGGACAGTTGAAGATTTGGAAAAACATCACCTGGTCTTTTTCCAGTTTCTTCTGCTCTCGCATCTTTCTGCTGTAACTGCTGGAGTTTGTGTTATCGTGTTCTTCATTGTGGTCTGTTCAAGTTTGGCCAGCACACAGGAAGATATCTGAAGCCTAACACCCCAATCGATCCACACCCCACACACAGTCCTTCAGTACGTACAGTAAACTGTACTACTTAGGAAGCTGCAGCTGTGTCCAGCCGTGTCTCTGTCCATAAGAGGGTGCAGTGGAGCTTTTGTTTGAAGAGCTGGAGATGAAAAATCCAATCTGGCAGGGTTGTTTTTGTTTGGTTTAATTGAAGATGCAGCTTTTGTTTATGTACTTAATTGAGCTTGCGTGATGTTTGGTGGTTAGGAGGTGGACATGAGGCTTGAGCTCACACAAGAGGAATGCTAATGGCACGTCTCTCCTGCCTGCACTCACAGCATTATTGTTTCCTCTATTTCTTCCCTCCATTTGCAGATCACTTGGGTAAATACTGGTGACCACAACCACATCCTACAGATGGTTTACCTTACAACACATATCACTTACTGTCATGCTCTTTTCCCCTTTTCTAAACACACACACACACACACACACACACACACACAAAGATAAACCCATGCACTACAACCTCACTATCTTTTTTTTTTTTTTTTTTTTTTTTTTTTTTTTAATACTGGACACATTTTTGGTCTTTCTCCATCAATAACTTTAAAACACATTTTGAAACTCTTCTGTGCTTTCTCTCTTTTTATCTCTCCCTTTCATGATACGATGCAGTGCCCTTCTGAATTACTGGTAACTTTCTTTAAAAAGGGCAAAAGTTTTTGTATTTTTTGTATTAAAAAAAATGTTACACACAATCATTTCCATTCAAAAAAAAAATTCTAAGTATTTTAGTAACCACTTTATCCTGGTCAGGGAGCTTTTAACATAAAGGAGATTGTTGTTGATTTTCACAAGTGATACAAAAAAATCATTCAAAAGAGCAGCGTAGCTTAGTGGTTAAGACTTTAGACTACTGATTGGAAGGTTGTGAGTTCAAATCCCAGCACTTCCAAGCAGTAGATCACTGGTGCTTTGAGTTTTGTAGCTGGTAATCCAGGGGCTTTTGTGAAGACTGACTGCCTCATGAATTTGGATAAGTACTACAATATTTCAGCCCAAAACTTGGTTCAGTCTGCCAGGAGGTGAAACTGGGATATAGATGATAATGAAGATAAAAACCCTAAACATTAATTCAAATCAACAATGGCTGCTGCAACACAACATTTACCAGTCTCCAAATTTAAACATTAATAATGGTCTGAACTGAAAAAGGGCAATCTGTATGCACAAATCTATGAACATAAAGGACCTTGAAGTGTTCTGCATTAAGGAGAGTCCAAGAGCCCTTAAAATAAATTCCAAACTTAATATTAATATTACAGGAGGCTATTGTTGTTCTCTCCAAGGGAGGTGTCACCAAAGACTACGGGTGCCAATAATTTTGAGTTTTGCTGAACAATTATACTACTTAGGAAAGCATTTTGTGTGTGGAAAAACGGTTGTGTTTATATAAAAGCACACATTATTACTATTATTATGCACATTCTTTTTTTATAGATTGTTTTCATGAAGGTTGCCAATTATTTTAGAGGGCACTTCATGAGGAGATTTTGGCTTGTAACAAGTTTAGACTGAAAGTGGAAACATGAGAATTCACATTTTCTTCTTTGTAATAATATGAATAGCATTGTCTATTTTGGTGAGGCTTGTAGATAGCCTCTCTCAGAGAATAATATTTAAATTTGGTTAGTGATTTGGTTATATTGGGAGCATGGTGGCTTAGTGGTTAACACGATTGCCTCGAACCTCTAGGGTTGGGGGTTTGAATTCCTCCTCTGTCCTGTGTGCGCGGAATTTGCATGTTCTCTCTGTGCTTCTGGGGTTTTCTCCGTGTACTTCAGTTTCCTCCCCAGTCCAAAGACATGCATTGTAGGCTGACTGGCATTTCCAAATTGTCCGTATTGTGTGAATGGGTGTGCGGATGTGTGTGTGTGTGTGTGTGTGTGTAAGTGGCATGGAAAATGGATGGATGGGATTTGAAACTAACTGATGGAATGAATGTTGTTGCTTACCATGGCTACAAGCCAAGTCTCTTACCTGCCAATCACAGGGACACTAAGAAATTATGGACACCAGTGAGTTCATGTATTCGGAAGATAGCATCAGATTCCTCTGAGTGTGTTACGCTGCTCTGTGGTGCAGCGTGTGCAGTATATTGTAACGATGCAGTTGGATTCTTCATGTCTCAGAGGAAGCACACATTAGTTTTTACCCTCACTGGTTGGTAGTAGTCATATGATATCATATGATGTGCAAAAGACTGCTTTCATGTCAAAACCAATTAATGTCCCCATCACCTCAAATACAGGTGCATCTCAAAAAATTTTAATATCATGGAAAAGTTTTTTTTTTTCTGTAATTTAATTCAAAAAGTGGAACTTTCATATATTCTAGATTCATTACATATAAAGTGAAATATTTCAAGCCTTTTTTTGTTTTAATCTTGACTACGGGTTACCGCTCATGGGAATCAAAAATCCAGTATCTTAAAATATTAGAATAAATAATTTATAATACAGAAATGTCTTGTATTTGACTTGTAAAGAAATGTTTCTTTTTAGTAACACTTACTTTTCCAACCCAACTTTTTTGAGACGCGTTGCGGCCATCAAATAAAAAAAAGGTACATGTTCTATTGTGAATAACATATGGGTTTATGAGATTTGCAAATCATCGCATTCTGTTTTATTTACATTTTACACATCATCCCAACTTTTTTGTAATTGGGGTTGTATGAAAATGACACTTTTTGAATTAAATTATGGAAAAAATGAACTTTTCCATTATATTAAATTTTGATTTAATTGTGATTAGTTGCTTGTGTAATAATTATAACAGCAGTTGAAGTGTATGCTTATACATTTTTTGACTCAGTAACAGAAGCTGAGCATTGCATTTTGAGTGTTTAGCGGTTCAAATATAAAGTGGCCAGAAAGTTATATTCTGAAAGCTTCAGATTTCACATACGGTATATAACAACTTTTACTAGTCATTACAGGCACATTTACATGAAATATTTGTGTGTGGTGGTGGTGTTTTTTTTTTTCTTTTTCAGAACTCTCTGAGCACTGAACGAGATTACGAGAGCCTGGTGTTAATGCGCATGAGGCAGGCGGCAGAGCGACAGAAGCTCATCGAGCAAATGCAGCAGGAAGATGAAGAGGAAGAAACAGTGAAGACCTGAGGACACACACTCATCAGCTTTACTTAAACATATAACCCTTCATTACTATTTTGTACTTGTTTATTGCCCTCGCAATTTGAATCCTCACAAATCAATAAAGTATTTTCTTTTGGTAAATGCTGACAATCAGGGTTGTGTAACTCAATGTGTTCTTCGGCTTTCGGCCGAGGGTGTGCCTTAGCAGGAAAAGATTTTCACTAAGGAAGCACGCAGTCCGCGAATGGCTTCAATCAGCCGGCGCACAGCCTGAAACTGCGGACCATGTCTCTCGGGGTGAATTTCTGGATTCAGAACTTGTTCTTGTCCAGTGCTGAACACAGTGGAACTATGGGAGGAAGTAAACATGGGTTTTTTTTTTTTTTTTTTTTTAATGGGAACAGTACTGATGGAGTTGATGAAAGGTGACGGGAAGTTCTTTCCTCTCTGAAATAACTGTGGTGGTTATGATGATTACGCTTCAGATTTTGTGTATTGGAGACTGTGGCCCAAATCACTAAGGGAACGCATGGAGTCTCAAGGCCAAATCCGTGATGAAAGGCTGATTTTTTTCGGGGCGCTGGCCTTGTTTCCTTACACCTTCCAGTAGGAAAAATTCCTTGCCGCATTGTTGGTATCTACTAAATATATTTGAAACCACTTTAACCATAAGTGTCTGTTATGCCCTTCTGTATTCCATCATATTGTCTTTGAATATGTTCGATTTTAACAAACACCAGAGATTCTCTGTCCGGTCACTCCAACAGTTGTCACGTTTGAGCATACCTGAGGCAGGTAATCAGGAGTTAATTATCCATTTCAAGTATATTAGGAACTGGAATGAAGAGAAAATGTGAACCGACTGCTGGCCTGCTGAAGTAGATGGAGAAACTCTGGTGTCCATTAAATACATTGCTGTTTGTCTAAATAGATCCTATTCTTCCCAGTTATACTTTTTGCCATCTGTAGACCACCTTCTTTCTTCTCCTGGGGGACCACAAGCCCCTGTTACCACTTCCTCGATTAACTGCTGTTGAACATGCTCTCAGAAGTAGTCTGAAATTCTTAGTCTGACTGATAAAAGAATGATTCATGATTCACAGTACAGGAGTATAGGGTTCCCCTGCTGAGTCTTGATTCATCTCAAAGGTTTCTTCCTCCTCCTCCTCTTCCTCCTGTCTCCGTCCTAGAGCGTTTTTTTTTTTATTTTTCACTGTTGTCTGGGCACGCTTCAATTTTCATTTCATTTGTGTTATTAAAATGCTACAAAAAAAAATAAAAATCTATTCAATAAGTACCACAAGAGGACAGAACATGCAGCAGAATACAAGCAGTTAATATAAGTCTTGACAAAGTGTACACAGTGTCCTGGAACTTTTTTTTAATTTTTTTAAAATCCTGTGCTGATCCTCACAACTTGGCTGGAGTATGCAGGTTATACTGAATATTTTAGATGAAATGGTTGAAGCCTGCCTGTTTTGTGGAAGTTGTCCTGTTTTTAACATTTATGGCATTTGGCATTTTTAAAAGCAATTATGTGAGTAGGTGGTCATAAGTGATAAGTTATTGAGTGCAGGAAATTGCTAGTGTCACTTAGATGACAAAAAAATGTATGATTTAGGCCAGGGGTGGAAAATGCTTACATAATTGTACTTTGTTTCTGTACTCAAGTATTACTGTGCCATATTTATACTTTATTTGAGTATTACTGAAATTGAATAAGGGGGCACAGTGCCTTAGTGGTTAGCACGTTTGCCTCGCACCTCCAGGGTTGGGGCCCTGTGTGCGAGGAGCTTGCATGTTCTCCTCGTGCTTTGTGGGTTACCTCTGGTTTCCTCCCCAGTCCAAAGACATGCATTGTAGGCTGATTGGCATCTCTAAATTGTCTGGTGTGTGTGTGATTGTGCCATGTGATAGGTTGGCACCCCATCCAGGGTGTCCCCCACCTTGTTCCATGAGTCCCCTGTGATAGGCTCTAGGCTCCTCGTGACCGTGTGTAGGATAAGTGGTACAGAAAATGGATGGATGAAATTGAATACCGTTAACTTTTTAAATACTTATTTATTTAATACTAATACTTATTTAAGAACTTTCTGTATTACTCGTATTTATTTATACCTTCAAAATACTCGTTACAAGTTATAAAAGGTCTCTTCTTCTCTCATCCAGCCAATGACTGTACACTGTACAGCCAATAAAATGGACTCAGTTCATCATTGTAGAAAAAGCCATCAATAATCATGCCAATTCATCATCTACTTCAAACATAAGACATCATTTCTTTCTTTTCTACCCTTAATTTAGGCCCAACGTGCTGTTCTAGTAGCTAGGTGGCTGAGTAATTGTTTCCACTATTAATTAAATAAACAAGTGCAGCAAAATTACATTCAGCCTGCATTCATGAACAATTTTTATGTATATTTAAAAATAATTGTAATTCATTTAAATGCAAAGTCCGAGTGCAAACGTATGTACATTCAGCGGATCCTGCTGATGCGGGTTCCTTCTACTTTTCTCATATTCAACAATGATTCGCCATAAAAGCTAATTGAGTAAGCGCTCCCTCTTGTGGAGAATCTTCAGCATACTGAAAGTGAATGACTTACAAGCCTGGTTCATAAACCAAGTAAATGTATCGCATTTAAAACGTAGACATGATGCAATACTTTGGGCCCTGCCTTCAAGTGATTATTTTGAATTACTTTGAAACAATAAAACACCACCAACAGCTCCTCATGCACTAATCAGGCAGGGTCTGATGTGACATCTAATAAGAACACATGATCTGCAGACAGTGGGGGGTTGGGAATATAGTAGGCAAGAAACGCAGTTTAAAATTTCAAAACCAGTCCGATGTCTCTTGAAGGCAGGGCTCAAAGTAAGGGCGATGACAGACAACAAGCAGGCAGTATGATGAATGTAAGCCAGGATGGCTGAAAAGTTGCCAAATAAGACACCGTGCAGTAAAAACAAATCATATTTTGCAAGGCAAATATGAATCTCTTGAACCCTCATTTTGAAGCCTTGACTCATTAGAAACATTGTTATACCTTTGGATGTTAAAAGTACACAGACTACAGGAAGTTCTGGAAGGTTTTTGAGGTAAAAAATCTGTAGGTGTATGGTTGATTTCCATGGGTAGAAAATACTTGAGTTATAGTACTTTCTTACTGGTTCTCTGGAAGATTTGCACTTTACTCAAGTATTGTTGAAAATAAGTATTTGTAAATAACCCAAGTAAATTTCCAAGAGACAAAACATACTTTTTACTCATTTTTCATTGTGACTTTCAGTTTACTTGTTACCAATATCAAAATCCATGAGATTTTTCTTAGTTACCGATTCAGGATGAGACATTTCCATGCTCTGGACTTTGGGTTTGACTCCGCCCAGGTAAAAAGAGTTGAATCGGGTCTCATGCCTATGGACCTTTTTAATCTGCAGTGAGGGGTACTTGTCTCCATTACCTCCCAAGTAAAAATTAAATATCGTCATTAAGAATTCGCCATGAGGGCCGAGTTATGTTCAATTTAAATTAAAGTAAATTATCTAGTAATGTTTTGTAATTTCATTGTTCAATTAGCTAGCTAGTGAAGTTCTGTAAATTAGTTTAAGTTAGCGTTAAGAACGTGGTTTTGGAATTCATGCATAAAAGATTATTAAACATAACCAGCAAACCAAATTCTAGGTTTGTCTGAGTTAGTAGAATATTTTGCTTATAACTGATTGCTTAGTGAACTAGCTACTGTCGGGCATGATGAACTTTTCTTTTCATCAGTTAAAAATATTAACTTTTTACTGTTGAATACTTGAGTATATTTAAATGTAGATACTTTTGGACTTTCACCTAGTAGATGTTGGCCTCCATAGTTCTACTATTAATTGAATAAGATTTTGACAGTACTCATACTTTTACTTAAGTACAGTTTCTCTATATTTTTTTTTCCACCCCCACTGATTTCACTGCAATTTGCTGCCAAAATTTTGAACAACAGTCACCAGATCTGTATTCTCATTAGAAACCATGTTTGGCCTTGCTAGACTATTTGTGCACTACTTTGCATGACTACATACTTATATAACATTTTCACTAACTTGAAAAGACTTACTAGTAAAGTACGTACTTATTAAAACAATTGTGATTATGTTGCATGTGCCCTTTATTAAAAAATTGTAACCTTTGACATAAGGCACCACAGTGGTGAACTGGCTATATTGCCTGTAGGTGTGAACATGTGAGTGAGTAGTGTCCTGTGATGGACTGGGGTCCCATCCAGGGTGTGTCCCTGCCTCGTGCCCATTGTTTTTGGGACAGGCTCCCGATCCACTGCAACTTTGACCAGTATAAAGCATTTATTGAAGAATAATGAATGCATGAATCTTTGACAGTGGGTTGTTTTCCAACCCTTACCATTTTTCCAAGCAACATCACAAAACCAAACAGTATTATTATACCTTTATCCAAGATTCCATGGCCTGTTTACTGCTGTCATTCATCTTTCAGTCACACCTTTTCCAAAAACCCAGCAAATCCATCTCCCTGTTACGCAATACCCATCTCAGTGCCATACCACTCTCACTCTATTTTTGTCATTCGTTGCAACATTCCAGTCACATGGTTCTGTTTACTCACTTGGCTCCATCACATTTCTGGAAAGTAGCTTTCAAATTACAACACAGGAAACCCAATTACACTCGGCCCATCCACACACACGTACACACATCCTACTGGAGTGATGAGCCAGATCAGCTTGTGCTGCACTCTGAAGACTCCCAAGCCATCTGCTGCTACTATCTCCACCTGTCCATCTCCAGAGTAATCACCTCAATTTTTCTTCCGGCTGCCTCCCCTTTCTCACTTTTTATCTGTTCTCAGATCTGTCTGCCAAGCCATCAGCTCCTTAGAGGGTAAGAATCCTGGAAGTCCAAGGAATCTTCCAAGCATGTTCCTCAGGGAAAGATTACCAGCCGTTTTGATGTTAGAGGAACAAATTGCAGGCCAAGTCACGGTGGAGGTATACATTTAGAGCCAAGTGAAGAGAGCACTGGATAAATATTTGGCAAAGTGATAACTGAGAATGAGTTTCTAATCAAACCACACACTGCGCTTCAGGCTTCTAGTATACATCAAGAGGAGTACAACACATTTTTTCCTTTATATAGACTGAGCTAATGAAGGGCTTGGTGATTAGCTGATATTTAGTAGAGCAGAACCTGCTAATGTGTAGAGCTTGAGCCATCCAGAACTGGAAAAAGGAAATCCTAACACAAACAGTCAAGTGCAGACAAATGCTCACATTAGTTTCCTCTTGGCATGTGGTGTGAGAATACTTTAAGTTGATCGCTTCTACTTAGGCAATTAGCTGCAGGTTTCTTTCCACTTAGGGAGCCATTTTCAGTAAAATTAATGTTGCAAAAGCTAGTGAATAAAACAACATAATAGGGTAGTACAGTTAATTGCAAGGGTCTGCCCTGGCTTTTGTGTGGACAAATTAAAATGTACCTGTAATTTATCTACCAAAATAACAAACAAACAAATAAATAAATCCAGGAAGTCAAAAATGAATTTTTTTTCCCCCTGTAACAAGAATCCAAAACACGAGTGAAATTCTGCAGAACAATCTTCCCATCTGATTTGAAGAAGGCAGTGCATGACATCTTGCAGAGCTATAACACATACGTCAATAACAATAGGCAAAGATTGGCCAAGCAATCAGAGTTAGAACAGATTTATCAGCAATAATATCTTAGCATCCACTATTTGATCAATTTTGGTACTTGTGTAATTGAAGAAACATCTGTAAACCATTTTTCATATTGCCAAAAAAGCCCCTGGCTCTTAAAATGTAATCTTCATCTAAATCACGATACTGAGTAAACACACATCATCATTCCTATATATCTTTAGTGAACAGTTAACTGGTTTAAACAGTCAAGGTAATCAATGGTAAAAGTATACAAACCCATTCAAACATGCTTTCAAGATCAAATCAAATCAAGATTTAACCATCAAAGGTGCTATTCAAATACAATTGACTTGATTTATGTTTAGTAATTTATTGGAAATAACATCAGAGCACTTTCACTCAGAACACTTTCATTACCAGTAGATTTTTGTGGTGTTTTGGTTGAAGTTTCCTTTCAGTGACACTGAGGTCAGCACTCTTGACTCGGCCATTCTAATATTCCGAATTTGTGTTTTAGCAAATCCATTATTTTACTTCTGTGGATGTCTTTCGAAATTCTTTATCCATCATTACCATGACACTAGTTCTATAAGTATACAGTGCCTGTGACTTATTGACATCACCAAATTGTTGGTTTCTTCTTTTGTGATACTTTTCCAGGCTTTCACGGCAGACTATTTCTCAGTAGTCAATATGACCTCTATAATGTTTTCTTACTTTTCATAATCTTTCTAACATTCATATTATTTTTTTTTTTTTTGTGAGGGAGAGGGGTAAGTATGAATTTTTAAAAATATTTATTTAGAGGAATTATTGGATTTGTAAGGCCAATTCAATAGATTTTTTGTTGTATGTTGGCAAATAATAGTTGTGATGTCTATTGTTTTAAAAATTGTCCATATTCCCTTGTAGTTTAATGCATGTAAAACTTTATATAACTTTCTTTTTCAGAAAAAAGTTCCAAATAGAACCTCTTTAGAAAGCTAGAACTAGTGTCTGGATATTTTTGGTTATGAGATAAAAACTTCAGAGTGGATTGTCTTAGTGATGTAAACATTGTCAACAGTGGCTGAGTCAGTGTTCACATTGCTGCAGCATTGACCATCTTCTGTAATGTGGGAAATTCACAAAATGTTTAATTCCTAGTTTCCCTGTTAAATAACCAGTAAGATAACTAGTAGCCTAGGTTACCAGCAGGTGTGGAAATGAACAAACTACTACTCTTGTTACAGTACTTGAATACATGATTCACTGTAATGGTACTTATTGAAAATAATTAAACCATAGTACTTTTACCTAAGTCAGTATGTTTTGTAGTCTTTCCACCACCAGTTACCAAAGGAACATTGACATAGATCTTGAACATTTGCAACTAATAATAATAATAATAATAATAATAATAATAGAAAGAAAAAAAAAAATCACAATATTGCACATATACACTATCACAATACATAAATGAAAATGCTTTCAGCTTTTGGACCACTCTGATAATTATTATTATCTTAGCTATGTATTAGCTTTTTCAGGTGGGAGTGTGGAGTTGGGCACGTTTGTTCTCTCTTCAAATTCCACACTTGGCCAACCAAGAAAATAATTAATTATGGAATGTTAGACTTTGACAAACTTGGCATAGACGGTTAACAAACAAACAGCAATGTTTATTGAAACAAAAGCAGACAGTCCAAAATGGTATGCAAAAAGTAATCATAAAAATAGAGCAAAAGGTAAAAACCATGAAACAAGAACTATAATCAGAGGAACAGATCAAAAGGGGCAAAAAAGGATAATAAACAAGGAAAAGTTAGAGCAAAGATCAAACACAGGGGAAAAACAAACTGGCAGGAAAAATAGTAACATAGGCTGAGAAACAGACAAAACACACAAACATGACTTAGGAAAGTCTCAGCATGCTTGAAGTCAGGGGCGTAACCTGGCCTGGGCATTAGGGGCTGTAGCCCCGAAGATTTTTTCTTTGGCCCCTAATAATTCTCCACTTGGAGCTGTTTGTCACAACATAACTGAACGTCAGTAAAAGAAGACGGTGGTGTTGTAATTTTATATCTTCAGTGAACGGAGGCGAGACCAATCAGACAGGGTTTCTTATTGGCTGAAAGCTCTCAATTCTGCCAAATGCTAGCTCACATAGTCAGTGTGAGGGAAAATGGATATACTCCAATTTTTTTTAAATAAACCAGTAAAGGGGTTGATACTGAAACATGAACATCCACTCATGCTGAGCAGGAAAACAAGGTGTGTAAATGTCTGAGTTCCAGTTTATGTGAACATGATATGAGCAGGGCATAAAGAAAGATAATGTACTTTACATGGCACTGTAGCAGTTAAACCCATATAATGGTAACTTAGTTGTGTCTCCCCTTGGCTAGCGATACCAAACTAGCTTAGTTAGAAAAGTTTAATATTTTTATCACCTGAAGTAAGTTTTATGATAAATCCAAGTTTTTCTGATCATGTCAAACATTGACAGCTAAGTAATGTCAACTTCCATAAAATAAAACTTAGGCTACTAGCTGAGCTGGAAAAAATGCATGGAGACAAATCTGGGCTCAGCCCTGGATGATTAACAGTCCAGCTAATGCCACTGCTTGAGGTGTATATATACACATGGGTACATGAGAGAATTGACAGGTGAGAGAAATTAGAAAACCATCAAACGTGAGAATGGCTGAAGTAGGTGTGGTTAGAGGCTTAGGATTTATCGTCAGTAACCACTTTATCCTGGTCAGGGTCACTGTGAATTTCAGGAACACTGGGTGCACACCAAGAATACACCCAAAATGGGATGCCTGTTCATCACAGGGCACCATGCGCGCGCACACACACATTTGCACATTCATTTTCACTTTGAGTAGCCAATCCACATTCTGACATATTTTGGAGGAACACAGAAGAAACATACAAAACTCCACACAGATACTGGAACTAGAACTGTGGGGCAACAATGTTACCTGCTGCATTGCCATGCTGTCCCAGTTGTAAATTTTAAAATAAAATGAGTTAACTTTCAATAAAATAATTGTGGAAAAATTTGAGTAGCAGTAGAAAACTCAATCTAGGATATGTCAAGCTAGGTGCAGTCCTCAGTTGGTGATTCATTCCAAAGGCCAAACCCCCATTTACAGCATACCTGGCTGAGGGTTCCAAATCTCTCTGTCCATTTGGAAATACAGATCTGCTCAAGAAAGAAACTGCTGGAGTGTTTTAAACACTAGAGTTAATGCAATAGTGGAAAACATCTTAGGCCACAAGCAAGTTCAACTTTGTGCATCCCTGATATTTGTTGTAGCTCCCGTCACTACATTGTTTATGGGCACTGTTCCGAAGAGGACTCCTTTCATTAGAAAAGCCTTGCACCTCAGGCAAATTAGAGCCCAGGCCCATCTTGCTGAGTCAAGAACAGGTTTCTATTTGTGGCATTTATGGTTTAGCCGTAGGCCGATAATCCACTTCTTAGCAAACCCATGGGAATTACCACTGCAGCTACCAAGATCAGTCTTAGAAACCTCAACAGAAAAAGGTTCCACACATGGTGACCTGGTTTAAACTAATTGGCAAGCATTAATGCTTTAAAGCCTCATGATATATTTGAAAAGGGTGACTGTGTCCCTAATATCCTGCTCCTTGGTAGGGGCACAACTGGCCAAGTATAGCAGTATCCCAATGCCACTGGCCATCAGGAGAGACAAGACCACTTTCTTCTTGGAAAAACCTATGGTACTAGATCAAGATGAAAATCTAAAAATTTTATTTGGACTGCCTGCCCTTGGAAGCATCTGTTTACTAGGATGATGGGGAGATGAAAATAGGAATTGCACAGGTCCACCAATATGATCCACAATATTGGAGGGTCTTCAAGAACCAGTTCAACCTTCTCAAATATAGTATTCAACTAATCCACGCTCCATCTGCTGAACAAAGAAGCAAGTTGAGTAGAAACCTTACTTTAAACTATGGGGTTTACATATTTTTGATCACACCTCTGTCCAAGAGAGAATGAACCTCTTGGGCCAGAGCAACACCTCTGTTGGGTTCGGACATTAGTGAAGCCCTAAACCCCAAGAAGGGGAAATTTGTATCCCTGTAACACTGTCATCAGTCACTGATTTGATGTACTCCCTGCCCAATGGGCAATGTCTTGGCTGCATGGTAGCCTCTACCATCCAGGAAAGGCTTCATGTGACGATTTATTCCTTATGGGGTACTGTTTAAAGTCTGCCTCACAAGATGGACGAAAGCACAGATATACCTATTAGGGGCCTTAGACCAGGACTGCTGTGGGTGTTGACTTAAAGCTGCTGCACAGATGGTCTGTGTACCTATGCTGGTTTAGTCATTCTAAAACCTGAGCTCTCCTATCCAAGGCCTTTTTGGAAGATTTGCAGGTTTGATCTGCATACGTACAGCAGAGTGGACTGTACAAACCACACTTGACACTGTGGATAAACCAGGTTGACAGAGTTTGCCCCATATCCTGGCCTAGGTGTCCCACTGCTGTGAATGAAGTGTCAACCAGCTCCCATACAGAAAGATCAGTTTATATAGATTGGAGTGATTGAACCATTGCTAGCAACAAAACAACTAACATATGCTATTACATCCCATGTGACACACACTTGCAACAAGTCATCTCTGCATCTTCAATCAACACTTGGGCAGTGCACATCTGAACATAATGATTTATCTTGGCATGCATGGTCACACACACAAGGAGGTATTCAGGTTATTCTCAGTGCCCCTGATGGATAGGAATAGAACTATTAATCAATCTCAAGAAAATACTGTACATACATCAGGTTAGTACCCCAACTAAATGCTCAAACGAAATTTTCTTTAAACTTTTATTTAGTTTTCTTTGTGATAGCACACATCATATTACATTTACATCACAGTTGTGAAACATGTCCTAGAAGGTCAATACCTTACAGAGATTTGTGTTTCCGCATCTTCTAACAAATTCAGCCAAGAAAGCCTCGATGGTTTTCTGATTAGTTAAATCAGGCGTTAAATGAGGTGGAATACTGAACTCAGCATACAGCACAAAGCTAAATAAAGCAATAAACTAAACAATGACATGATGTTTGGTTGTGAAATTAGGTTCTGGAATGAGTTTAACATTTTAGCTAATTGAAATTGAGATTGTGATTCTCCAAAACCACAAAACATCTGTAAAAAGGAGATTTTTGACCAACGTGTAGAATTAAATTTAATGAAGCATCCAACATTAATGACAGAAACATAAATATGTATACTAATTACTTGCCTTTCATATGGTTCGTTTGAAGTACATACATTTAAACATGTCTAAACAGAAATAAACAGCTGTCCCTACTGAACTGACAGACTTGCCTTACACTGTTTCCATTTTGATTACATAATGTCAGGGTTGATTGGCTTAGCTGTAGAAAGAGAAAAATTCTCCATTTGCAGTTTTAATTATAAAACATTTTCACAAGGAAAAAAACCTAGCCATTGCACAACACTAGTCTCATGCCAACACTGCTCAAATCTGCTTATGACGGATAACCTGTGTTCAAATGGTGATAATTATTTTTCATATCATGACATTACAGGATGTTGACAAAGCTCACTAGTTTCTTTGTGAAGGCACCACACTAGAGTCTGACCAACTCCTGTCATTGTCACAACTCTGTATCCGAGCTTCTCAAGTTTGTCCAGGACTAATCGTGGTGGTTCATCCACATAGTATTCTGAACTGCAAGACACAAAACATATGAAAATGTTTATTCATTTGAGAGTGGTTCTCGAACAGTCCTGACATTTAATGTCACAACCTTTGACTCACTAGCATACAGCATGCATGCTAACCCATGAATTGTACAGCAAAAACAGTTGTAAAAGTAGCTACTGTAATTAAATGATTTGAATGCTAACAAGTGATCATTGACAAAAACAGTAAACAAAACTAGTTCACAAATAAAGCATAGCTTAGTTCCCTTTTGACTCCGACTATAAACTAAACATTCCAATATTGTTATATACAGTGCCCTCCACTAATATTGGCACCCCTGGTAAATATGAGCAAAGAAGGCTGTGAAAAATTGTCATTATTGTATAACTTTTTATATTTTGTTTAAAAAAAATAAAATAAAATAAAAATAAAAAAAAAAAATCACAAAAATACTCTGCTCTCATGGATATCAAATAATTGCAAACAACACACGTTTATGTAAAAGACAAACATTTGTTAAATACGTGTGCCACAATTATTGGCAGCCCTATGAATTCATATGAGAAAAATATTTGAAGTATATTCCCATTGATATTTAACATTTTTACTGGTATAAACATGAGGCAACACATAGGCCAGATTCCCTTAGTCATTTACAACAATGGGTAAGACCAAGGAATATAGCTGTGATATGCAGCAAAAGGTTGTTGAGCTTCACAAAATGCAAAGTGGCTATAAGAAAACAGCACAAACTTTGAAAATGTCCATTTCCACGATCAGAGCAATAATTAAGAAGTTCCAGTCAACTAGAAATGTTATGACTCAACCTGGAAGAGGATGTGTGTGTGTGTGTGTGTGTGTGTGTGTGTGTGTGTGTATATATATATATATATATATATATATATATATATAGTGTGTCTATATGTGTCTATACAGTGACTTCTGCTAAGACTGCCTTCTTCAAGGAAAAGCTAGAAACTTCTGCACAAGACCCTCACAACGCCACATCTTTTCTTCACTACTCAACCCACCAGCTCCTCCTGCTCCATCCTCCCTGACTGCTGAAGACTTTGCCACCTTTTATGATGAGAAGATCGAAAAAAATCTGCCAGACTTTCACTTCTACCCCACCTCCTACACCACCCACTGAGGATGGTACATGCTTCACTGGGACATTTGTCTAATCTAGCAACAGAAGAGATCTTGCAGGTCATCTTGTCCTGCAATCCTACCACCTGTCCATTGGATCCAATCCCTTCCACAATGCTCCAGACCGTCTCACAAGACCTCCTGTCTTTCATCACAACTATCATCAATGGCTCCATATCATCTGGTTATGTACCAACTGCATTCAAGAGAGCAAGGGTTATTCCCATCCTGAAGAAACCCACTCTAGATCCCTTGGACATTGGCAACTACTGACTGGTATCACTTCTCTCTTTTCTTTCTAAAATCTTTGAACGCACTGTCTACAATCAATTGTCTCTATACCTCTCACAGAACAACCTCCAAGATCCTAACCAGTCTGGCTTCAAAGCAGCACATAACACAGAAACTGTCCTTTTGGCCATCACTGAGAAGCTACATGCTGCTAGATCAGCCAAACTGTCTTCAGTCCTCATCCTCCTTGACCCTTTAGCAGCATTTGACACAGTCACAGTCTTGTCCACCCTCATGAGTCTCGGAAATCATGGTGCAGCATGGTAGTGGTTTGCTTCCTTCCTTGAAGGTCACTCATACCAGATGATGTGGGGGAATCCACATCTGCTCCCTGCAGGCTCTCCACTGGTGTCCCACAAGGCTCAATACTTGGTCCTCTTCTGTTCTCACTCCATACTTGATCTTTTGGTGAGGTCATATTCTCACATGGGTTCTCATGCCACTGCTATGAGGATGACACTCAACTCACCCTCTCCTTCCCTCCCGCAGATCCTCTTGTTTCTACTCAGATCTCATCATGGATGGCAGCTCTTCAGCTGAAACGTAATCCTAGCAAAACTGAACTACTGTTCATTGCAGGTGATTAATCACCATGGCAGGACCTTGTGATGTCGCTGGACAATTCTGTGATCCCATCTTCGGTTAATGCATGCAACCTTGGGGTAACCATGGACAATCAACTGTCCTTTACCTCGCACATTGCTAATCTGACACGCTCATGTTGATTTCTCCTTTGCAACATCAGAAGGATTCGTCCATTTCTATCTATACAGGCCACTCAGGTGCTGGTTCAGTCTCAGCACTATTCAACCTCTGAAACTGATCCAAAATGCAGGTCCTCAACTTGTTTTCAACCCTCCTAAGTTCGCGCACACAACCCTATGGCTACGCTCCCTCCACTGGCTTCTTGTAGCTGCCCACATCAGATTTAAAACTCTGATACTTGTGTACAAATCCAAAAATGGACCAGCACCCACTTACCTCAAATCACTTATCACACCCCGCACTGCACCACGATCCCGCCGAACCTCTAGTGCTGCTAGACTGGTGCCACCATCTCTCAAGGTACAAAGAAGGCATGCATCAAGACTCTTCTTTTGTTATGGCACCTAGTTGGTGGAATGAACTTCCCCTAGATGTCCGAACAACTAGTTAGTCACTGGCGGTCTTTAAATGATGTCTAAAGACCTACCTCTTCCTAAAGTACTTCAATTAGCACTTTTCATTAAAGAAAATTCTATATTTTCTTACTATATTACTTCACAACAGAGTTTTAAGACTGATGGTATTCTTAGTCTGTAGCCTAGTGAAACAATATTGGGATGTATTTATTGAGAGAGACTTCAAAGCACTTCTGTAAGTCACTCTGGATAAGGGCGTCTGCCAAATACCGTAAATGTAAATGCATATTGTTTCAACACATTGTGAAGAGGATGGTTCGAGTGGCCAAAAAAATCTCCAAGGATCAGATCTGGAGAATTGCAGAAGGTAGTAGCATCTTGGGGTCAGAAAGTCTCCAAAACTACAACCCGAAGTCACCTACATCACCACAAGTTATTTGGAAGGGTTTCAAGAAAAAAAAGCCTCTACTCTCATCCAAAAACAAACTCAAGTGTCTTCAGTTTGCCAGACACTACTGGAACTTTAAATGGGATGGGGTTCTATTGTCAGATGAAACCAAAATAGAGCTTTTTGGCAATAAACACCAGAGGTGATTTTGGCACATACAGAGAGGTAGCCATATGGAAAAGTACCTCATGCCCACGGTTAATATGGTGATGGCTCTTTAAAGTTTTGGGGCAGTTTTTCTGTCAGAGGACCTGGACATTTTGTTAGGATACATGGCATCATGGACTATCAAATATCAACAGATATTGAAAACCTGACTGCCTCTGCCAGAAAGCTTAAAATGGGCCGTGGTTGGATCTTCCAGCAGGACAATGATCCAAAACGTACATCAAAATCAACAGAAAAATGGTTTATTGACCATAAAAATCACGGTCCTGCCATGATCATCCCAGTCCCCTGACTTGAAAACAATAGAAAACCTGTGGGATGAACTGAAGAGGAGAGTCCACCAACGTTGACCTTGAAATTCTGTATGGAGGAATGGTCTCAGATCCCTTGCCATATATTCTCCAATCTCATAGGCATTATAGGAGAAGACTCAGAGTTGTTATCTTGGCAAAGAGAGGTAGAACAAAGTATTGACTAAAAGAGTACCAATAATTGTGCTACACATATATTTAACAAAAATTTTATCTTTTGGATAAACCTATGTTGTGTTTGCAATTATTTGATATCCATGAGAGCAGATTATTTTTGTGATTTTTTTAAACAAAAGATCAAAAGGTTAAACAATAAAGACAAATTTTCACAGCCTTCTTTGCTCATATTTACCAAGGGTGCCAATATTAGTGGAGGGCACTGTATATTACTTACCAAGATTACTTTATGCAGGCCCGAAAAGTGAACAAAAACAGTTTAACGTTATAGCCTGATTTAACTTTACAGTTTTATACAGCCACTATACAAATGCCTACATCTGGGTGGTTCACATGATCTTTATACAGAAATAGTTCACTCAAATATTACTTAGATATTATATATTTAGGGTTAGGACACAACTTGTAGGTTCAAAATATATCTACAGGAGGTAGCTTTTAACTGTTTGACTTATAAATTAATTTATATTTGCAAATTTTTTAATTATAGCTTTGGTACAATCAGGAACGTTAAGTCTTAGTCTGCCATTCTCATGGCTTCTTTTTGGAAGTCTGGAGAATTCAATAAAACTCTGACTGTCAAAAAGGACAGCGGCAACAAACAGCTTTGCATTGACTATCACAAGGTCATAGACTTCATAATCAATTTGCTGCAAATTGGAACAGCTCCTTCCCCTTGACTCATCATAACCACCACTATGATGAGTGCAAATGGATGGACCATCACACGGAACATTTTTGCAAAGGAACTCACAATGCCTGTTGTGACTCTTTGTGCTTCTACAGCATCAAGAGACCACTTCTGAAGCTGTGCAAAGAGTGTATTTACAAGAGGCATTCTGTGAAACAAATCTAGAATTCAATGCCCACCAGCACTCCACAGAAACCTGTGTCAATCTCTGTACATAGCTGGATACTTTCTAAGCATTCTATCACAATGTCCTTGTTTTCATACAATGTGTTGACAACACAGCTGCAAAAGTCCCATCGTGTATTGTATGAGCGTTGTTGGCATATCTTTTCCAGCACAGCTGTTCTCTTTGGAGATCTACAGAAAAATGCCATTTGAATTGGAGAAAAAGCTTCTCACTGGTGATATCAATGAGACAGCCTGTTCACTCACCAGATTTAGCTGATGCACACAGCAATGTATGAAATGTGCAGGTCCTGAACTTTCCTTCTCACGGCAGCTGTTGCTCCTCACATACCACTAGATCCATGACATATTTGTGTTAAAAGTCTATGCCTATCCGTTTTCTTTATCAAGCTAACAAACTACACCTAATTGCTCTAAAAGCACTTTGGAGATAGAATCAGCATTCTCTCCATCTAGTTTCATCGGCCTGTGCTGAGATAATATCTCCATCCATCTTCTATACCACTTATCCTTTTCAGGGTCACTGGGAACCTGGAGCCTATCCCAGGGAGCGTCGGGCACAAGGCGGGGTACAGCCTGGACAGGGTGACAAATCCATCGCAGGGCACACAATCACGCACATTCATACTCTACGGACACTTTAGACATGCCAATCAACCTACCATGCATGTCTTTGGACTGGGGGAGGAAACCTGAGTGAGATAATATGTTTTTATCAAAAATCTTGTGGTTCAGATGTCTTCAAATACTGAATCCCTCCCCACCACATATAAGTCTCTCTCTCTCTCTCTCTCTCTCTCTCTCTCTCACATACGCATACATACATACATACATACATATAAATAAATGTTTTTTTTTCCTAGATAGACTTTAAGAATGCCTTTGACAAAAGAAGAATGGATCGAAATCATTCTCATGGTTGGATCAGGAAGCTGTCACGAGGTTGCAATGACAAGCACGTCACACACATGGCACTGTTGCCAAACTTATTAACAAATTAAAAAAAGACTGTAAGTGTTGCAGACCAACCGAGAAGGCAAGGACGTCCACGAACATCCACTGACGAAGGCACAACCGACATGGTCCTGGAATACATAGTCCCCTATGTATGAAGACTTTAGGGACACCCTGTACTATAATGCGCATAATATATGAATAGTTGCATTATCTGTACTGAGGTGGAAACTTATTTTAACCTTAAAAATAAATTGGGTGCATACATTCTGAGAAACAATGAATTATAGTATGTTTTGGAGAGGATGAATATTTTTGGTGCATGGTGTTAGTGATGATTACTATAAACTATTATATAAACTACTATTGTGTTTTTCCCCCCTCTGAGAACATTATTTTTTGTGTGAAACACATAATTTTATGTTGCCTGAAACACAAAACTATTTAATAACTGTTAGATCAACTTTATGGTTTCACTTTACATAAACTTACATCCCTATGGTAAGTTAAATGGGCACACTTCTTTTGTTTCTCTATTTAAGGGCTACTGTGGTGCAACAGCCAAAACCAGTAAACCGTGGTATGATTACCCTCACCATATGAAAATAAGCTTTTGACCAAAATAGTTTGGGTCACCATGTCTACATCATGATGCAAGATTTGGCAGCAGCAAAGTCATGCTATGGCCCGAATTGTCCAGTTTGTTGCAAGAAGCAAGTCTAAGCAAATAAGCTGCTGTACGTTTCTCAATGTTCAAGGTTTGCATTTACTACAATCAAGAGAATTCAGATATGGTGGGCTAATTTTTGGCTAGTGGCAGCTGTAGTCAGAAGGTTGTAAATAAGGAGTAACTGAACAGGTAAGCAACTCTCTACCTGCCAGATTCCAGTCCTGGATGACAACAGCATTGCACATTTTACCTCATTTAACACATTATGCTCCAGGATATGAGTCTGACTCTCCTGTGCTAGGTGTAGCACTGCTGAACACTTACAAGTTGTTGCCCAGCATGGTAGTTTTCTTTGCTCCCAGATAGGTCATGATGGCAGGATCTGAATACTCATCACCTACCATGGTGGGCCCGGTCTCCTGAAAGCACACACTGTTAGTCCATTATCACTATGTTCACCCTTTCAAGTGTTCTTTAGTGTGAAGTACATTAAATGCATCAACAACAAAGTCAAAATGAAACTCATGAAACTAGATTAGATGGATTTATTCATTCATGTTCAGTAACTGCTTTATCCTGGTCAGGTTGGCAATAGGTCAGGAGCCTATCCTGGGAAGAATGTGTGAGGGGTGAGACTTACAGTAACTATACTTATGGGTCATTTGTCTTACTGCTTTTACCACCAATAGAATTCAATTAAGTTGTAAATAAGGAGTAAGGCTGATCATGATTAACTGAACAGGTAAGCAACTCCATCACAGCTCCAGGGGCTTCAGGTTGATCCTCATCTTGTTTTACCTTCTGTGTGGACTTTCTATACTGTATGTTCACCACTAGGTGTGAATGTGTGTGTGCATGGTGCCTTGCAATGTGTCTAGTGACCCTGACCAGAATAAAGCATTTACTAAAGATGAATCTTTTATTTTATACCCAATGTATACACTCTCAGAAATAAAGGGAACACACTATACTTTTCCATTTCACTTGGGTACCAAAAAGGGGACATTCTTTGTACCTTTAGTATGTACATTTCTACATGGAAAGCTTTAAAAACAATTTAAGGTGCATACCTGGACTGTAAGGACTATTACTCAAAAAGCTAATTGAAGGTACACCACAAACTAAAAGTACAAAACAGGTACCGTTGATGGGTACACTCCAGTTCAAAAGTACTGGAACAATAAGGCCAATTCATCTGTTTTTGCTATACACTGAAGACATTTGGGTTTGAGATCTAAAGATGAATATCAGATGATGGGATCACAATTTCAGATTTTGTTCAATGATATTTTCATTTAGATGTGTTAAACAACTAAGAACATGGAAGCTTTGTTCGAACCCACCCATTTTTCAAGTCATCAAATATATTTAACACATGTCCAAAAGGTGTTTCCTGTTGCCCAGGTGTGTCCTGGTAGGTTGATAGTTTAAACGATTAACAGCTCTGAATGCCTACTCTTTGTTTGAGCACTGGGTTTTCTCTGTGAAGATTACATTTATTTTTAAAAAGGATAAACCAACATGAAAAACAGAGCTGTCTATGGGAGAAAGGCCAGCAATTTTGAAGCTAAGAGAAGAGGGAAAAATCAATCAGAGCCATTGTACAAGCATTAGGCATAGCCAATACAAGAACTTGTAATGTCCTGAAATGTAATGTAATGTACGAACAACCAGAAATCAAATAAGTCAGCCAAGGAAAACAACAGCAGGTGATGACAGAAACATTGTGAGAGCTGTGAAGAAAAACCTAAACAGTGACATCACCAACAAGTAGTGTCATGGCTTGGGCTTGCATGGCTGCTTCTGCAAAAATCTCACTAATCTTTATTGCTGATGTAACTCATGATGGTAGCAGCAGAATGAATTTAGAAGTCTACAGAAAGATTCTGTCTGCCAATTTAAAGAGAAATACATCAGTCTAATTGGCAAGAACTTCACTATGCAGCAAAAAAAAATGCCCCAAAACTACTGGCAACACAATAAAGGACTTCATCAACCAAAGGACATCAACCAAACAGCAACTGAAAGAAACTGTGGTAAAAACATCAAAAAGAAGATCGCAACAATTTGGTGGTCACTGGGTCACCGGCTTGATGCAGATATTGAAAGCAAGGGATATGCAACCAAATATGAAGTATTATTTACTTCAATTTAGTTTGAGACTTTCTGTTCCTATACTTTTTCACAAAACGTACCATGTTTTACATTGTTTAAACACATCTAGATGTAAATATCAGGAAATGAAACCTGAAATTCGGATCTGTCGGAGTATATTCATTTTTGGATCTCAAACTCAAATGTCTTCAGTGTAGCAAAAACAAACGACTTGGCTTTGCTGTTCCAATACTTTCAGATGGGACTATATGTGTATAATATTCTATCTGACTGTTTCTAGACTCACTCACAGACTCACACAGGCAGACAGACATTATTTCTGCCCTCTGATCACATAATCAATATGCTGGAGTTTTAGAAACACAGACTTAGATATTACTGGTGTATTATTATGAGCCTTGTGTCTTCAATTTGTTGACATTTCCTCATAAAGTAACAAACGACCACGTACACAATATGCAGCAAAATATAATCCTTTAATCTGCTTCATGGAGCAAAGTCTATTCCTCCCCTAAGAGGGCAAACCGGAAGTTCTGTCTGAAACACATGTCTGATTAACAGTTGACTTACTAGCCGGAAGCAAGCGGCACTAAATTCACAACAATCACAGTTTCAGTTACTACAACAAAACAAGCTCAGCAGGTTGCTTTAACAAAATGCCAACATGTGCTAAATACAAAAGCTACTTGCTAATTCATGTAAAGTAAAGTGCGCCTGTTGTAGGTAATTTCTTTTATTTATTTTAAATCGTTACAAAAGCAGGACGATGCAAAGCTGACACACCTGTCTAATCAGTCATATCTTAGTGAAAGATAACAGCCTGGATAACATATACACACCAGTCGGATCTGTGTGGTGATCAGAATGTAAGGCATCTTCAGGTTTCGACGTGGAGCTGTGGGACGAGTTTCCCCAGAGGATTTGAGTCACTGTCGCGCTGCAGAATTAACGACAGCGCGGTCACTTAGTTTACAATGGAATGCGGAAACAACACCCACCACGTCGGACCAATCAGAGAGCGAGGCTCAATCCGAGCGGCTTCCTATTGGACACGAAGTGCGCTGCGTGCAGCGTGCAATCCATTATAAAATCCATGTGAAAAGTAGTGAATTACTATAGGGAGTAGGAAGCCGTGTGGGATTTAACACTTGAAGTTTTAGTAACCGACTCAGCAAAAAATCTTTCTACTAGTAATTTATGTCGCCGTTTTATTATGATGTGAATTCACATGAGCAATTATCTTGAACTGATCTCAGAACTATTCTACGAAGTGAAGAGCAGGTCTGTTCGGTTACTGAAGATGGATGAAGGATTGGATGAAAGGATGTAATTGGATCCCTCTGTATACCTAAAAATACCTAAAAAATATTTGTAATGATTTGTTTTAAAATGTGTTAAAACCCACAGACTTTATTACGTATTTACAGCTGTGGTCATAAGTTTACATACGACTTGCAGATTCTGCAAAAATGTTAATAATAATAATAATAATAATAATAATAATAATAATAATAATATAACCAATAGGGAAAATTAAAATTATTTTTAGTTTTTTATTTAGTTCTGCCCTGAATTAGCTATTTTACACAACACATGCTATTTACATTTTAATGTTTACATATAGTCCACATGACACAATAATATCTGAATTTACATAAATGAACCAGTTCAAAAGTTTACACACGTCCGATTCTTAATACCGTGTGTCATTACCTGGATGATCAATGGATTGTTTTTATGTTTCGTGATAGTTGTTCATGAGTCCCTTGTTTGTCCTGAGCAGTTAAACTGCGCACTGTTCTTCAGAAAAATCCTCCAGGTCCTGCCATATTCTTTGCTTTTCCAGCAACTTCTGCATATTTGATCCCTTTCCAACAGCAGCTATATGACTTTGTGATCCATTTTTTCACACTTAGGACAATTGAGGGACTCGTACACAACTATTACAAAAGGTGTAAACATTCACTGATGCTCAAGAAGGCAACAGGATACGTTAAGAGCCAGGGGGATATAAACTATTTAACAAGATCATCAGTGTAAATTGTTATTTTATTTTTATTTTGTAAATATCTTATGTAGCTTCTGAAAGGCAGTACTAAATGGGAAAAAAGATATTTAAACAAAACAAAACAAAAATTTACACCTATCATTCTGTTCAAAAGTTTACACCCCCCTGGCTCTTAATGTAGTGTGTTGCCTTCTTGAGCATCAGTGAATGTTTGCACCTTTGTGATAGTTGTGTAGGATATATGAAATTATTAACATTTTGTAGATTCTGCAAGGCATATGTAAACTTATGACTACAACTGTATTTTAAGAACATATTTCTACTATTCAAATATTAGACACATCATTAAAATACGTATAATGTATTTCTTGGTGCCACAGAACATCTTATTCTTGAACTGTCCACTCACAAAAGTTGTTATGGATAAATCCAGGGAACTCAAATCCAGCAATGAATACAAGTTAATATAGTATTATAAAGAGATCAGTAGAGATTGGCAGCATTGTGATCTATACTCTCACTTATGTTTTATTATTATTTTAAATGTAGTTGAATCTAATCAGTTAGCATATTGGATTACTGGCACAAAATTCTGTGCATTGAAAATATGAATCATCCATGAAAGCCAGAAATCATCCTATAGATTTTACATACAGTATATGGCCGCTCGGCTCATAACATGACCAATTATTGTGTTGAATCTTTATTTACATCCAGCCTGGGCCAGTTCACAAGTATCTGAATTAGGTGAATTCAAATTGCTACCACATTTTGTATGTGGTCTTACAAGGCATTATACTAACAAGAAAAATCTGCAGTATACACATGTTGAGGGTTGGTATGATAAGAACTACTTTTGTTTAGGTGTGAAAAGCAGCAGAGGGCTTTAGGTCTTTGATTTCTTAAGGACTCAATCCTTAGTCCTGGTGGCTGGCCTTTTAATTTCCTCTTGGGAAAATGGCTAATTTCCTCCTTGGAGCTGATCTAATCACTCTAAAATGAGCTCAGGGCTTCTGGGTAAGTAAAAAAGACCCCAGCGGAACAACAGGAGTGGGCTTGATAAAATCAGCAATATGGCTGTTGTGCCAGCAGGAGAAATAAATCATCTGTTGGCTGTTTCATACTCTAATGGGAAAAGAAACTTATGCACAACGCTTACTTTTTCAGTCAGGTCTGATTGCCTGTGTGTTAGTCTTTCATTCTACATCCTAACTTCAAATCAAATAATCAACCAGTGAATCCACTTACATTAATATGCAACTAAATATTTTATATATTTTTAGACTTTTTGCCTGGGATTTGTCAGATCACTTGCTCAGTCACATGAAAAGATAGTCACGTTGGCCTCTCAGTTATATAGCACCTTCTCATTCACAATTCAGCTTTTCCATAAAAACAACATAAAGACAAAGAGCAGAAACCACATGGTGCATCTCATAAACCGCAGTTAAACTACAGCACCTGGCAGCTCTGAGGAGACTCAGACTCAGGCACCAACCATGTACAAATAGCCAAAAGTCATGAGCAGAGCAATCCCCCTCACCCACAACAGAAGCAGCAGCAGAACACGCAGAACTTATAATCTGAAACAAAATGGAGAACAAACACATAGAGGAGTGTTTAGGTGGTGTGCTCTACTTACTAATTGTGTCCTTATGAGCAAGGCTGGCTAAACCAGAAACAGAAACATTCCAAGATGTGTGCTCTTCTTGTGAATTTATTTGTCAGGTATATATTCATGGACACTACTGTAAAATAATGAAAATTGTATGATATGTGACTCCTTGATAACACTATGTAACACAGTTTTTGTTCCTGGGTAGTAAGTGTTATGTTGTAATATATAAAATGGCTCAAAATTTGCTTTTGTGACCAGGATGTAGGAATTTTGAAATGGCCCTTTTTTTAAATTGAGAAAACGGGCAGATTTGAGTCAGAAAAAAATATAGGATTCAAAATGAACGTATTTATACTAAAGTTATACAAAAATTACTGTATAAGATTTAGAAGTGAATAGTTTAAGATTTACGATTATATTGCAGCCTCCAAATGTAGTCTCCCATCATGTTCTCGTTATATTGTTCTTTTGGCATTCAAAATCCAGTATATGCTGGTGAAAGTGCTCACCTTGCTCCTCTGTGTATGCTCCTATGTTCTTCTTTAATTTATCAAGATGAGCATCAAGAATATGGACTTTGAGAGACATCCAGCAGCTCATTATGCAGTAGTTCTTCTCCAGAATCTCAACCAGCTCCACATAGTTTTCAGCTTTGCCCAGGAAGCCCCAAACTACTGTGGCTGTTCCATGCTGTTTACTCCTTCCTAGTGAACTTATTGGAGAATTACTTGCACTCCAGGATCTTCTTTATCTGTGGTCCGATGAAGAATTTGGCCTCAGACAGCTTAGGAAAGAAGTCTTGAAGGTACATTAAGGCATGCCGACTCTTTATCTAGATCTGTGACTAATTATTTAATAAGGTCCAATTTGATGTGCAGTGGTGGCATCAACATATTCCAGGGGTCTCCCAGTGGCTCCCACTTGATGTTGTTCCTCCACACAGCAAACTCTATCTGCTGTGGCCAGTCCTGCCTTTGGTTAGTGTGCCTTTGTGTCCCAAAGAGAAAGACCCATCAGGCATGCCACCATTTCTCTGATGACCTCCCAGCCGTACTTATCTTATTTCAAGGCATCCAGCAATGTCTTGACGCTGTTGTAATTCTCTTTGAGGTCAGAAAAGACAACATATTTTGAAATTTACCTTTATTTTCTGAGTTTATGTGAACTAAAAGACACAAATTCACCCATATTATCAGTGAAAATAGATAAGTTTCAAAATACCAATGTTCTGGTCACAAACGCAAAGTTTTAGTTGAAATATAGCCATTTTCTTTACTTTTGTGGTATAAGCAATTAGGAAATAACACTTAATGTACTACCCAAGGAAAAAAATGGTACATAGTGTAATTGCCAGAGCATGCAGGCAAAACTGATATGCACAAGTTAGTTATCTTTGTATTGGTAGACATCTCAAGATAACTTTCTATCGGACCTTTAGGACTTTCTAACAATTCTCTGACAGACCAGTTTGACTCCAACTAATTATATATATATATATATATATATATATATATATATATATATATATATATATATATATATATATATATTTACCACTGAGCTGACACTGAAAGCTCTGTATATTTTAAAGGAACATGCAAATCTTTTTTTTTTTACTTGCACTTGTGTTTGTGTATGCTGATTTGCATTTCCAAATTGTTTGTGGTGCGTGAATTTGTGAGCAATTGTGCCCTGTGATGGGTTGGCACCCCATCCAGGGTGTCCTCTGCCTTGTGCCCCAGTTCCCTGGGATAGGCTCCAGGCTCTAATCCCCCATGATCCTGTGTAGGATAAGCGGTATGGAAAATGGCTGAATGGATGGATGGATGGACTTGTGTTTGTAAGTGAAAACATCTCAGACTATTATTCACATCTCAGACTATTATTTATGTTCTGAGGATTTCATGGTGGCACAGTGGGTAGTGTCAGGGATCTCGGTTGGTCCTCTGTGCAGATTGCTTGAATTTCTGTGTATATTGTCCATGTGTCCATGTAGGTTTCTTCAAGTTACTCCGGTTTCTTTCCACCTCACAAAAACATAACACTATTCTTCTCCCGAGCATAACAGAAAGGCATTTGCCCTATCGTCCTGAGATTGCAAAGTTTGAATACCGACGATGCCACAGCCATCTGTGGTCGGGAGTCCAAGAGACCAATGTCCAGCTTTTGTGGAAACAGTGCTGGAATGCAAGTGGTGTGAATTCTAGGTTATCTGCCAGCTACATCACCAACCAATGAAAAATGCCAAACTTGCTCAAAGGAAAGGAGGTGCAGCAGAAGTGAAGAGCTTACAATATATCAATAGAGTGTATTGTAATGTGTCAAGTT
This sequence comes from Ictalurus furcatus, assembly GCF_023375685.1. Lineage (NCBI taxonomy): Eukaryota > Metazoa > Chordata > Actinopteri > Siluriformes > Ictaluridae > Ictalurus > Ictalurus furcatus. Next base: position 9,015,536 of record NC_071263.1, on the reverse strand, counting down.
TGATAAACAAGGTCCTGATAAATGTATATCTTACATCATGTGCAAGCAGCTGGTTGTAGTTTTGGCTTTGTATCAAGGACCTAGGATTCACAAAAAAAATGCTTGTTCCCTTCATTGTGATCCGTTTTCCTTGTGGTTTTTACTTTATTTAACTTCTTGTGAGTATGCCACATCATCAGATATATATTGCATTGAGAAAATTTTAATCATATTTTTGGCAGCATTTGATTGAGGATGTTGAAGAGACGAAAGCCAACAGTCACTCTGACCTTAAAGTGTGAACACAATGTCAGACACTGTTTAAAGGATGGATGGGGAGTCAGGCAAAGAAACAGATGCTATGGGCACCCTGCCATCTCAGTAAAAGCTGGAGCCATAAACACAGAGCATCTTGCACACTGGTTAAGGAGCAGCATTTCTTTTTGACTCCCTTTTGACAGTATAGAATACAGAATGAGGTGAGATCTTGATGGTGAGAAATATGACCTCAGATTATCATTAACATTAAAGTTTGATCTCAGAACTGAGGACTTGTTTGATTTTACATTAGTTTCGAATGTGATCACAGATTCTTGTTTAGGTTATGTGAATATGTAAGTAATTTCAATTTCCCTGTGACCCTGAAGGAAGGATAAGCGGTATAGAAGATGGATGGATATAAATATAATTACTGAATTTTGAAATTTTTTGGGTTATTGCAAATAGCTGGAAAATATTTTACATGTTTTAAGTTTGATCAATTTAGTGAAGCTTGTTCTTGTCAGCATTCTACTTTTTCTTTTAGATCAGGATTGTCAAACTTATTTTAGGTAATGGGCCTAATTATATTTAGTCCAATGTCAAGTAGACTGGCCAAAAAAGTGACCAATAATATATCAACAACACTACTTAAATTAGTTAATTGTATTCTCTGCTCTGAAAGTTACATTCTGGATGCACAAACAGACTGAACACACACTCAGTGAGCAGTACCAATACCCCTGCACATTCACGTAATTCTCCAAACAGCCAATCATGTGGCAGCAGTACAATGCATAAAATCATGCTGATACAGGTCAAGAGCTTCAGGTAATATTAACATCGATGGGGAAAATGTGATCTGATACAACAGCAAGACCACATTTGATTCTATTTCTGTCAGCCAAGAACAAGTATCTGAGGCTACAGTGGGCACAGACTCACCGAAGGTGGACAGTTGAAGATCAGCTGGTCTTTTTCTATATCTGAAGCTCTACACCTGTATGTCTGTGCTCATTAGGCTTCCACCTCATGATTGACTAATTGGATAATTGCATAAATGAGCATGGCCCATGAGTATGCAAAATTTATTTACAAACAGAAAACCTAAAAGTTATGATTGCATAAGTATTCACTCCCATTGCTGTGAAACCACTAAATTAGTTCTGATGCAACCGGTTGCCATCAAACATCACATAATTAGTTGAATGGAGCTCACCTGTGTGCAATTAAAGTGTCATGTGATCTCAGCAGAGCTTAATTTGAGCACGGAACAGTATCCAGTACCTCTAAAATGTATCACACCTGCATTCCAGAACCTTTCTGTGTGGATCCGCCAGCTCTGTAGCTGGATGTTTAAAGTCTCACACAGCATATTATGAAAACAAATGCTACTCTTATATTACCAGTGCTCAAATACTGCTAATAGCCAATCAATAGCCTCTTTCACATAACATAATCATTTCAAGTTCAACAGTCACCTGAATTCGCTGACATGAAGTGAAGCATACAGTCATGTAGCATGGATTGTAGAGTGTTTCACTGCGAAAAGAAAGCAGTTATCATTAACAGTTTACATACGCTTGATTCTTAATACTGTGTGTTGTTACCTGGATGATTAATGACTGTTTTTATGTTTTGTGATATTTGTTCATGAGTCCGTTGTTGCTCTTGAGCAGTTAAACTACCCACTGTTCTTTTGGACATTTTCACTTAGGGGTGTACTCACTTTTGTTGCCAGCTGTTTAGACATTAATGGCTGTGTGTTGAGTTATTTTGAGGGGACAGCAAATTTATACTGTTATACAAGCTGTACACTCACTACTTTACATTGTAGCAAAGTGTCATTTTTTCAGTGTTGTCACATGAAAAGATATAATCAAATATTTACAAAAATGTGAGGGGTGTACTCACTTTTGTGAGATACTGTATATATATATATATATATATATATATATATATATATATATATATATATATATATATATATAGTTTTTTTGTTTTTTTGTTTTACTTTTATCTCTTACTAAATTAGTTCTGGTGCAACTGGTTGCAATCAGACATTATTTAAAATCCCATTTAAGGCATGTTGGAGACTAGGCATGTGGAAAATGGCTCTCTGGTCTGATGAGACCTGCATTGAACATTTGTACTTGGCATAAAGCGCTACACGTGGTGGAAACCCAACACTACTCATCAACCTGAGAATACCATCCCTACAGTAACGCATCATATTCAGCATAATATTCAGAGCATGTAAAAATATTCTCAGAACTCCCAGAAAACTTGACAGATTTCACATTCTTGAAAATAAAAGTTCCTATAACTACAACATTCAGAAAGCATTCTGATAACCTAAAATAGTTAGTTGGGCTAAGCCTGTCAAAGTAACTGTGCAAATAATATTAATTGATTCCTTGATTCACTAAGTGTTTTTTTCATGTATTGCACCTTATATATGAGTTGTTACCTATTGCTGTTGACAAACAACTATGCAATACAACAAGCTTGCACATCATGCAATTTGCTAATGCAGCAGCAGGTTATTTCAGTTTAAAAGGCCTGACTTGCATTTCCGTTCCTGGCGCACTGACTTGGCAGAAGAGAGCCAAGGGAAGTGGAGGACTCTATCTGTATTCACTTTGATTAATTATCAACAGTCTGCTGGCTGGAGGCTCTTCTGGAGGCTTGTGCAAGATCAGAACACACTAGCTCATATCCTGTGCCTGCAAAGTTTTCCCAACTGCAGCATGGACACGGCACACTCATTACTTTTTATGTCTGCCTGAGAGAACAGTGAAGGAGCATTGCAAATGGCGAATGTCATGTAAGAAATTACATGTTATAAAACAAAACAGACTTTTTGTGCATGCCAGTTTTGAACAAAGCAGGAAAACAGTGAAAAAAACAGCTCATGTAATGACTGTAAAGTAAACACTTTCTTTTCTCTTGTGGCCTGAACAACTTTGGGAAAATTGATTTATGCACTTGCTATTTGATTAACAGTGTGGGTTCCAGTTTGTACCACTAATTTTTCATAGAGGAGGAGATGGGCTTTAAGTCATATGCCAATGCATATTAATAATAATAGATAAAAAGGATTCATTTATATAATAGTTGTTTTGGGGAAGGAAAAAGGATGGAAGTTCTTCCTGTAGATCTAATACGACATTATTTCATATAGAATAGTACTTGGGTGATGGAACTATTACCCAAACTGCCGTCCAAAACAAATGCAGAGGTATAAGGATCCCCAGTTCCATTCCAGGACATCTTGGTGATCTACTAACTTACAGACACCCAATTAAACACTAGTATGTTTTTGTCTTTCCAAGATTTGGAGAAGATTATTCATATTTTTATCACATTGTGGATAGATTATTGTAATTCATTGTACTTGGGTCTTCATCAGTCATCTCTTGCTCATCTCCAGATGGTTCAGAATGCAGCTGCAAGGCTGTTGACCAGGGCAAAGAAATATGATCATGTAACCCCAATTTTAGCATTGCTCTATTGTCTCCCAGTCCATTTTAGGATCCAGTTTAAGATTCTGTTCTTTGTCTTTAAAACTCTTAATGATCAAGCTCCATCTTATCTTAAAGACACCACATTCATCTAGCAGATTTTTAAGATCTTCTATAGGTCTCTTTTGTATGTCCCTCGATCCCATTTAAAAACGAAGGGGGGTAGAGCTTTTTCAGTTTCCGCCCCTCATTTATGGAATCAATTTCCACTGCACATCCACCTTGCACCCTCTATTATCATTTTTAAAAAGAGGCTGAAGGCATATCTCTTTTCTCAGGCATTTTAATTAAATTTTTACTATCGTCTATTGTCTGTCTTTATTTGGTTTTATTCTGTCTTCTATTTGACTTTTTATTACTCTGTCTAGCGCTTTGGTCAGCTTTGCTGTGTTTACATTTGCTATATAAATAAAATTTACTTACACAATTACTAGGTTTGTTAGGAAGGTCACCAAACTGTGCTGGACTGTACTTTTATCATACATCTGCCCAGAATGGCCCATATCCAGAATATTCAGAAAATGTGAAATGCTAATATTGACTCATGCCAGTGTTAAGAAAATGTATTACATATTAACAATGATGCAGCCTGTTTTGGTGGAATTCCTTTAAAGGTAACATAGAGCCTGTGATTTTAAAAAGCAGTGCTTCCAACTTCAGGAAACTGAGAATTCCTGCTAGGGACTAAATAGTTATATTTGTTATATTTAAAGCTGCAGTACAGAACTTTTTTTGGTTAATAATGAACAGAAATCAATTATTGAGCAAGCACATAAAAAAATCAGTGTTCAAATCTATCTTCTTATCTTACCCCGATTTGCAAAGCTTATAGTAATGATTTATAAATTGAGCTTTGAAATGTCAGTTGATGTCAGTCGTGATGTCACTCGTGATGTCATTCGTCGTTGCATGGTTATGTCACGTCCGTAAACAGAAAGAAGAAGAGCCGGCTACTGTATCGCATGTGGGGGATGAGGATGGTGGAGTGTTTGTAGCTTGCTTTTACAGTTGTTTAGAATTTAAACTTGTCATCTAGATGGCTGCTTAATCTGGATTGTTCTAAATGCAATCATCAATCAGTACGTTTACATGGACAGCAATAATCCACTATTAACCCGATTAAGACGATACTCTGATTAAGAAACTACCATGTAAACAGCAATTTTTTATTACCTTAATCCGATTAAAGTCATACTCGAAGTAAACACAAATTGAATTAAGACATGTGGAGTATTCCTATTTTAGTTGCATTGTCAATGTGCATTACAGACGTGTACACACCTTAATCACACTATTAACATCGTGTGGGAGTATTCACTGCATTTTGTGACAGGACACGTACACACACGGCAGTGCTCAACCGTTTTACGGCAAACAAGAGAGCACAGCTGTGTCCGAAACCACGTACTTACCTACTACAGTATATAGTAGGTGAAATACACGTATATAGTAAGCGAAATACATGTATCTCAACTACTATATAGTAGGTAAGTATGCGGTTTCGGACGCAGCCCACGGCTTCAAGCAGTCATCTATTTGCAAGTACAGAAAGACAAATAACTAAAAATAAAAACACCTAAAACTGTATATGGTACCATAATGAACATGTTATGATTTGATTGTTATGTTAAGAATATGTTAATATGTGAAATTCTGGAGGAACATCGGATGGCGTGGCGTGGTGACGTAATGATGTGTGCCGTTATGACGTGTGCCATTAATCGATCTCTGTTGTATAACATGTAAAACAAGAACACGAAAGGGGTATTCTAAAAGCAACTCATGTAAACACCTTAATCACAATATTGACTTATTCAGAATAAGGTCAATAATTAGATTATTGCTGTCCATGTAAACGTAGTCATTGACATTTTCTGAATATTCTGGATGTGGGCCATTCTGGGCAGATGTATGATAAAAGTACAGTCCAGCACAGTTTGGTGACCTTCTTAACAAGCTGTTACGATTCCTTGGTGGAGTCAAGTGCGGACGAACAGACTAGAGTGCGTGGGGCAGATGACAAACGAAGTATGGCAGGAAATCAAGGTCAGATGATCGGGCAAACAGGTAATACCGGGCTTAAGCAGAATCATAGTCAACAAAGCTAAAGTATAAACCAAGATAGTGGATATGAAACTACGGCTTGGTATATGACAGAGACGAGGCTGCTGAGCATTTACTTCGCGAGATGCTGAAGTTAATGAGGCCTTTTATAACTGAATACTCCGTCGAACTCGAGTGCGGGCATGGCTGGGAAGAGTAGTCCTCGTCCGCCATGATGGTGGGTGGCACTGTATGCTGAGGACTGCAGCCGCACGTTCGCCGAGGCATAACAGAGCCCTCCCCAAAGGGCTCACTCCGGGAACCGAATCCCTCCAAGGCCTTCCCCTCCTCCGGGGTCCCAGTTTGGCTGGATGAGCTGCATGGAAGTCTCTGCGCAGATTTGTGTCCAGAATGTCCTGGGATGGGATCCAGCACTGCTCCTCTGGGCCATACCCCTCCCAGTCTACCAGATATTCGAGCTTTCCTCTCCTACGTCTGGAGTTCAGGATGTTGCAGACGCCACACCCTATCCCCAGGTTGATACTTGGGGTGATCCCTCTGGCGCCGGTCTGCCTTTTGTTTGGCGGTGCGGGAGGCCTGCACTAGCTGTCGGTGGGCGCGTTCCCAGACCTGTTCACTCCGGCGGAACCACTCATCTACCGCTGGTGACTCAGTGGGGGAGGCGTTCCAGGGAAACAATGGCGGCTGGTAGCCCAAGACACACTGAAATGGGGTAAGCTGGGTGACGGAATGCCGTAGCGAATTCTGTGCATATTCCGCCCACGGTAGGAAGTGGCTCCAGTCCCCTGGATTGGTGGAGCAGAAGGTTGAGAGGAACCGTATGACCTCTTGGTTGGCCCGTTCTGCCTGTCCGTTAGCCTGGGGGTGGTATCCGGACGTGAGGTTAACGGTAACCCCCATATTCTCCATGAAACTGGCCCAGATGCGAGACGTGAACTGTGGACCCTGTCACTCACAATCTCCTCTGGGATGCCGAAGTATCGGAACACATGTTGGAAGAGGAGTTCGGCCGTGGTAAAGGCGGATGGGATGGCCGGTAGTGGAATTAGGCGCAGGGATTTCGAAAACCGATCAACGATCACCAGTATCACGGTATTACCTTGCGACTCCGGCAAGTCTGTAAGGGGTATTGACATCATAGTCATTGACATCTGGGGGATCAGTTATTGTCAAAACCAACTGAGTTTAACTGAGTTACAAAGGGAAAGCAACAGAACCTGTGCTAAAATGAGAATAAATATCAGCAAGGCTTTTGAGAGGTGGCAGAAACTCAGAGATCTGAAGGGATTGAAAACTGACTCATGTTTTTTCTGCTGCACAGGTAAGACATTTTATTGGCTCAGTAGGTAGCTAGCTAACATTAGCACACTTGTTCAATTGATTCAGTTAGGTATCAAGTTTCCTATGGTTTTTGATTGTTTGTTGTTTTGGTATTGGCAGTGTGGTAAATTGCACTTAAATATGCTAGCTATGAGAGAGACCAACTCACCTCTACTCTAAGAAATCCGTATTCACCTTATTCAAGTATTGGAGCTAATATACAACCCATATGAATACCTCAGTGTTGCCAAATTTTGTGAGACAAATATGCAACTTCCAAAACAAGCCCAATGTTATTATAACCGGTTATGGCCTCAGTGTAAACAGACTCAATAAAGGAGCCTGCAACGTATTAACCTGAAACCACGCACAGTTTGAAAAGCAAAAACAGAATTTATTTAATAAAAAATCATCAACTGGCAGCAAAGCTTATAGGGAGGACAGGCACTATCCACACATCTCTGATCACCTGTCAGCAGAATATGATTGGAAAGATGGAAATGGAGATTACATTAGAACCATACATAGTATTAATATATATGTCATGCTTATTTTGTTTTTGCTATAACCTGTAAAAATTGCTGCCACGTATTCCACGTAATGAAGGTTAGGACGGACGCAAGTGCAGATAAGAGCTTTTAATAAAGAGAGGCAGGCAGATAAATCCAAATCATGAGACAATAGCGTTGTCAAAAACAGGCAATGGGTCAGGCTATCAGCAAACAGGCATAAATGAGGCAAGGAAAGAATCGAGAACGAGAAACAAGAAACAAGATCAAAGAACATGAATCAAACGAGGAACAGGGTACAAATGCTTGGTATGGTGATAACACTCAATACTTCGCAAAGAGTGAATGCCTTGAAAGTCTATTAAACTGTGGAGTGATTGTGTGTGAGATTGGATGCAGTTGTGCGTGATTAGAATGAATGAGTGTTCTGGGCATTGCGGTCCATGGCGGCCATGTTTTTAGGCTGTAGTGCAGGATGGGAAATGTAGTCAGTGGTTTGCTGTGATATGACAAACGCATTACAGCACTGATATTATTGTGAGGCTGTGAGCAGACAGTGGCAATGCATTGGGGAAAATAGCAACCATAAATGTAAAAAAACCCCAAAAAACTAAGTCACGTGTCTGATTTTCCTAACAAGCAACCATATTTTTTAAAACAAGACCAAAAAAAAGGCAACCTGTGATCCGTGATTTTTTTCAAGCGACTTCAGAAAGAAAGAAGCCCAAAGTCGTGTATTATATGCAGACTTGGTAACTCTGATAAGTATACCTTAAACCATCAGATTTATCCACGCAGAGGAACAGTGCCAAAGCTCAGCCCATATTAAAAAAAACAAACAACAAATCTGCAGGTAACTTGCAATTTTACCTTTCAAACAGAGATGGCGATAGAGAGGCAAAGGTTCAGTACTACAGCTTTAATTTAATTATTGATGATAAAAAGGAACAATATTTAACCTAAGAGAAATTGACCACACACTTTTTTTTTTAGGAAACATCAGAAACCTTTTTCTGTTTATATTTTGCTTCCTGATATGTGACCTGAAGAATCAACAAGCAAAATTACTTGAACCATGAGAAATGATACAAGAACAAGTTACATCACTGTTAAATATCACTTATCTTGTGTACTGCAAACACATGAAGTGGAAAAGATAGACAATGTGAAGTCAATTAAGTGACAGTGATGTAACTGGCCCACTAATTTTTTATTATAACCATATGTCTTGGATCTCAGTGGACTAGCGATCATGGATCTCTCTCCCTCTCTCTCTGTCTTTTGTTCATTTTCTCCTAAAACTTTGCAGAATGTGGCTGAGGAGAGGTACTAGTGATATTGTGGCCTCCTTAGGGAGATTTTGTCTTACAGTGGAGCTTACACAGATGTAATCTTTCTTAAGTTATAATTTAATAGTTTTTTTTAATCGTTTTCTAAAAGTCCTTGATATATATCAGCCAGTCTATAATATACTCAGCAAAAAAAAGAAACATCCCTTTTTCAGGAGATAGAATTATTTTAAAGATAATTTTGTAAAATCCAAATAAGCTTTACAGATCTTTAATGGAAAGTGTTTAAGCAATGTTTTTCATGCTTGTTTAATGAACCATAAACAATTGTTGCACATGCACCTGTGGAACAGTCCTTAAGACACTAACAGTTTACAGGCGGTAAGCAATTAAGGTCACAGTTACAATAACTTAGGACACTAAAGAGACTTTTCTATGAAAAACACCAGAAGAAAGATGTCTAGGTTTCCTGCTCACCTGCGTGAACAAGTCATAGGCCTGCTGCAGGGAGGCATGAGTACTGCAGATGTGTTCAGAGCTGCAATGTCTGTAATGTAAGACACCAAAGACAGTGCTACATGGAGACAGGAAGGACAGCTGATCGTCCTTGCAGTGGCAAACCACATGTAATCATGTGTCCCCCCAGACATGATCGAGAACTTGCAAATGCCTTAGTGGAAGAGAACCAAGAGAACCAACAGCAAGAACTGACAAATCTGGTGCAGTCCATGAGGATGAGATGCACTGTAGTACTTAAAGCTGCTGGTGACCACCAGATACTGCCTGTTACTTTTGATATTGACCCCCCACTTTGTTCAGGGACTCATTATTCCATTTCTGTTTGTCAAATGTCTGTGAAACTTGTTCAGTTTATGTCTCAGTTGTTGAATGTTTTTATGTTAATACAAATATTTACACATGTTAAGAAATTTGCTGGAAATAAAAGCAATTGAATGTGAGAGGACGTTTCTTTTTCTGCTGAGTATGTATTATCAGACAGAGTATAACAAGGAGAGACTCTCAACAGAAATGTAAACTAATAAAACAGAAAACCAATATAAACCAATACAAGAAGTGTCCACATGGAACTGGGCATTCAGGGTGGCTTTGGTGGAATACTGTCTTCAGAGCATCCTAAGCTGGGAGCTGTCAAATATGCCAATGTTGGTTCTTCAGCGGGACAGCTTCCTGCAGGGGTCCTGGAACTACAGGCTTGATAATAATGAGGGCAACCAAAATGACTGAAAAGGTGTTGAAACAGGACCCCTGCTTTTTAATAGGCAGTAGGGATATCTGGGACAAAATCCTTTAGAAAGGCAATCAACAATGGTTTATCCAGGATTTCTCAGGTACCACGTTCCCTGCTGGCAATTGTCTAGCAGTCTTAGATTGAGTACACACATACGTTTGGACATCTGAATGGAGACTGGGCCACCAACAGTGATCTGTAGTACCTGAGTTGTTCTGGTTAACCCTGGATTAATTGTGGCTATGGGTGTGTGTGTTCAAGTGATGAGCTTACCCCTTGGCCACTGGCATGTTCAACTTCTCACGTGGGTTGTCATTCTGCCCAGGGTCATCTGCAGCTGCTTCGGAGATCTTCTTCTCATCTCCAGTTGGATCAGAGCAACCAAGCAGGTGGGCTAAAAAAAGGTGGTGGTCATTTCAATGGTTGGTGTAGATGACAAATGAATGGAGATCCATCCCAACCAATGACACTACTCCTTGAGGGACAGGTTGATAATAGGGAGCTGTAATTTACACAGGAGGCAGATAAAATGTGATGTGTTGAAACTTGGCCTTGTGAAAGTACAACCCCTACTCTCACCTCAAAGACATTCAATTCCACCATGAATGGCAGTCACAAATCTTTCTTGCAGAGAACTGGTGAATTGACATTTGAACTTGATGAATGCCTTTTCTACTTCTACTTCTACTTGATGAAGCCCCCTTGAGGAGAGAGGTAGGAGCTGAAGCTACTTCATGTTATGGAAAAACTTATTGACAATTGACTGGATTACAGCTGGGAATTGTCAGGCTGGCAATTCTTTTCCCACAAAACTGTCTGTGGGGGCTCTGAATCAGACATGACCAGGTGCTTTGGGCTTGCAATAGTAGTGGTTGATCTTCCAAACGAGAGTGTCTGGCAATACAGGAGTTGGCATATTCCGTAGTGAGATACTGAACCAAATGCTTGTAAGAGAACTATAGGTTACTACAATAAGCCTGGTTCTCTGATAGCATAAGTGAGGTGCCTCATCAGACCACCTTCTTTGCCTAAAGCAAAGAACAGATGTGTTCATTTGAATGACGTGTTGACGGTGTAGGGGCCCTTAATTACAGCAGTGATGCATCTCCTCCCCCATGCATATGTCATAGCTGTAAACCAACACGAGTTAGCATATTGCAATAAGGGCTTCTGAGGCATATGCAGAGATGCGTATCCTAAAGGGAAATACCTCACTCATTCTATCAAAGAATTTAAACAAAATATTTAAACAAACAGAACAGACAACTAAAGCAATGCAAATCAGTATGAGAAACACTATAATCAAACTGAAAACCAGAAAGGACTTCACTTAGTGATTACAAAGAGAATTAATTTCACTTCACAGGGAGTAATATAACTATGTCAGGAATTGGTTTTAGGCAGGTGGTAGCTCCTTTCCTGCTTCATGCTGAAGTCCTCTATCAACTACTTTGACTTGCAGATGTTCAGGAGGAGGCTGTTCTCCTGGCACCAGTTCTCCATTCTTTTAATGTCCACCAAGTAGGCCTTCTCATCATTATCAGAGATCAGGCCCACCACAACAAGCACCAGTGCTGAAGGTGATGGAGGATGAGACATGTCCACCAACTTGGTGGAGGACCTTGGTGAAGTCTCCTCCTGCTCCAGTCATTATTCAAGGTAGGAACGTCAAAGTAGTCTAGACCTACAAATACTGTATCTGGTTGTTCACCTGGGTGACAACTTGGGATGGGATGTAAGCTTGAACTGCTTGTACAAGAAGGGACAAAGCCAACTTTATTTCCTGTGGAAGGCTGAGATCATTTGGTGTACTAGGGAACTAGCAGCTGTGCTCATTCTATGAATATATTGTGTTGTGCTATCTTTTACACTGCTGTGAGATGGGGCTACAAAGGACACTAAGAGACAAAACTAGAGCATTAGGAGGGCTGTCTCAGGCCTATGACTCTTCTCTAAATGTACTTTTATCATAATTGTCTTTAATAATTAAAAACAATCATATCCACTAATCTGCTGATCAGATTAGTTCAAGATCTCAATCAGTCACAGACTTGTCTTGCCAAAATATTGTGCAACACCTTCAATTATAATGTGTATGTTTCTGGGAATTAATATAGAATTTCAGAGCTCTGGTGATGTCCTTATTTCCCCATATTGCTAGTGTGAGACCACACACTCACCACATGACCTAAAAAGTCATCCAAGTCCATTGCTTCATAGGCAATAAATTATGTCTCCTGCAGGCATAAAGCACACACACTCAATGAACTAAAAGTTCGAGGCTGCATAATGCTGTATCATTTGTGTCATCTAGCTGTTAGTGGCTAATAAAATATACTCTTGGACTATGCCAAACAAAGTCTCCTTGCTATTATTTCTGTGCACAGCATGAAAAATGCAATTTCTATGCAAATGTTTGTATATTAGGTGTAGGTACTTAATAGTTAATAATGGTGATGGCTGTATGTTTCTTGACTGTAAGTAATCAGTCTATACCTCCTACTACCAACTGCCATTAATCAACTATTATAACTTAATTATTAATTTAAAAAAGTATATAAAATAATAGTGACAGTAATAAAAGGCTCAGGGTTATTCAATGGTAGCTTGGATTCAGTTTTTAGAGACAGCAATCAGTAGTAATGCATAATAGAAAGGTAGTGAATGTTTGGAATGAGTTGATTTTTGTTAAGAATGATTTAAAAGAGCAGTGTGTGTGTGTGTGTGTGTGTGTGTGTGTGTGTGTGTGTGTGTGTGTGTGTGAGCACGAGAGAGAGAGAGCGAGAGAGAGAGAGAGAGAGAGAGAGAGAGAGAGAGAGAGAGAGAGAGAGAACTTCTCTGAGGACACACACTCTATCCTAAAGCTAAAACTAAATGAATTACCATGTGAGATATGTGGCTCTGCCTGCTGGTATGTAGATCAAGAGAACAATTAGGAGAAAATTACAATGAAGACTCCACTTATTGTGGATGGCCAGAGATAGAAGCTATAAAAATAGTTGTGGTGACAAAATAAGTTCCAAAGCTCAGGAATATATACAAAGATAAGAGAAATATCAACATAATTCACCATAAATATACAGAAAAAATAAAAAAATACTGGATATTGATAGAGAGGTCTCAAGTACTTACAATGTTGTCTCCCAAAACAGGTAGGTAATCTTCCTACTACCTACTTCCGTAGGTAGTCACCAGGAACTGATCATTGCTGGATTACAACAATGGAGAACAAAGAATAATAAAAAAAATATTAAAAGGAACCAGTGAATACAGACAATAAAATGCGATAGAAATTCATGTTTGTGTCTGTGTTGGTGTGTGTAAAAGGTGTACTTATCAAAAAGATGCATTGCTATGATCTACTGCTTACTTGGTAATAAGAGTTCTTCCTCAAATCTTTATTCCTTATAAATACAATAAAGCAACCATTTGTGTATAAAGCAAATATTTTGCAGTACATCATAAGGGTTCATCAAGATCCAAAAAAACGAGTATCTTATGTAGCTTATGTATCTGTTATGATTTTGGGGGAGAAAAAAACAAAACAAAAACAAAACAAAACCCTCCAAAGCAAAAATACTCAAAAGTCACATGTGCTAGTCCCTTGAAATACAAGCTCAGCTGATTAAAAAGTTGGAATTAGGTATAAAACCTGCTAGGTTGGAATGAAAACCTGTACCCACATTAGCCCATTACAGATTGGATTTTAAGTTGGACAACACACAAAAAATGAATTTTCATTTGACAACATTCTATTGTAATATAGTATTATGTAACTAGGTATATAGTTTTTTTTTTTTAATTGTACAGTATTTACTCATGAAAAAGTCCACTGGTTTATAAGCAGAGTCTGTAAATCAGTCTAGGCATGTAAATTTAAAGGTAAAAGTTTGTTAACACATGATGGTATTTCACCATTACTTTTGAAGGTAGACAGTATTTTACACAGCAAAATTTGTTTAGGCTTACAATTTGTTACAGTGAACATAACAGATTGGTTTGTATTACTATTTATGGTTTTGATGTTTTGGAAACATTTTCTTCCCACTTTTCCATCTACATTTTTTTTTACTGTTGCTATTTAACAGCATTGCACTGTAAATTACACAGACACTACACTTAAATTATCATCACCCTTAAAAGGAAAGATAATATTTAAAACAAATTCTGAGTTTGTCTGGAATGGTGTGGCTCTCCAGGGGGTGTTTTTGAGTGGATTCAGCAACCAGGTTAACCCTTGTGCATCTTTATGGACATTTTTGTCTTTTACATTTTTGTTTTTTAATAATTTTGTCTGTGTTAATGCAAGCAGCATACATTTAGCAAAAGGTGTGTATTTTTATTGGAATTTTAATATTTCACCCTCATTTGCTTTCATAAATCTATTTCAAACTAGGTACACAAAATAGTTACACTCAGGACCTTAAGGACACAAATATCCCCATTGAAACCCATTCAAACTGCAATATTTAGTCCCCATGATGTTTAAGTATAATATCATGCATTCAGTGTTAATAGGCTTTTATTTTGTTGACAAGGTTTCAAAACAGATTAAAACAAACAAAAAGGCTTGAAATATTTCACTTTATGTGTAATGATTCTAGAATATATGAAAGTTCCACTTTTTTAATTAAATTACGGAAAAAATGTACTTTTCCACGATATTCACATTTTTTGAGATGCACCTGTACATGCGTTTCCTTTTTTCTGATTCTGCTGTATTATAGAGCACTGCAGACCAACTGAATAAATGATGCATGTCACGAACCTGGAAGCGGCACGGAAGCAGGAGCGGGCGGCGGGTGAAGAGCATAGAATCGGGAAGTTCAAGAAGCGTAGTCATAGGGCAGGCAAGGGTCAAGCGATCGGGCGAACGATACAAACGGGGTCAGGCAGAGAGCGTAGTCGAAACCAAAAACAAGGGTCGATGATCACGAGAAACAAACAATCTAGAACGGCTTGGTAACGCAGCGAAACGAGCTACTGAGCGTATACTTTGCGTATAAACTGGGTGCATGACTTCCCTAAATACTAGCGGTGAGTGTGTGTGATTGGTGCCAGGTGTGTCTGATCAGAACTCCGGGGATGGTGAGCGCATGCGTGCATGAGAAGTGAGTGTTGCATCTTGGGAATTTGAGTTCTGATCGGACCGAGCTGTGACAGAACCCCCCCCAAAGGGCTCACTCCAGGAGCAGAGTTCTTTCTTGGCCTCCCCCGGGGTCGTGGACCAGGGAGATGAGGATGAGTTGCGTGAAAGTCTTTAGTAAGCTGTGGATCCAGTATATCCTGCTTGGGAACCCAGCACTGTTCCTCAGGTCCATAACCCTCCCACTCGACCAAATACTCCAGCTTGCCCCTCCTGTGTCTAGATTTGAGGATGTTCTTGACACGGTAAGCCGGTTGTCCATCAATTTCCAGAGGGGTCGGAGGAGTTTCAGCTGGTACTTCGGTGGCTAGTGGACCGTTGACAACAGGTTTGAGACGTGATACGTGGAATGAGGGGGAGATGCGGCTGTGTCGTGGCAGTTCCAGACGGTAGGTGACTTCATTGACTCGCTTGAGGATCTTGAATGGTCCAGTGTATCTTGGCGTTAGTTTTTTACAGCTATGAGCTTGTCTCAAGTCCTTTGTGGACAACCACACCCGATCGCCTGGTTGGTAATTAGGGTGTTCTTTGCGGCGGCGCTCTGCTTTGTGCTTGTACATGTCTGTGGTCTCTTTCAGGCATCGGTGGGTGTCAGCCCAGACACGCTCGCTACGTTCGAACCAGTGGTCAACGGCCGGAGCTGCGGTGAGAGTTGCGTTCCACGGGAACAGTGGAGGTTGGTAACCTAGCACGCACTGGAAAGGGGTGAGATTGGTAGCCGAATGACGTAGTGAGTTCTGGGCGTACTCGGCCCATGGCAAAAACTTGCTCCAATCCTCTGGGTTATTGGCATAGAAAGTACGGAGGAATCGCCCCAGTTCCTGATTGATTCGTTCAACTTGTCCATTGGCCTGTGGGTGATATCCGGAGATGTGGGTGATATCCGTCACTCCCATCTTGGTCATGAAGCTGGACCACACTCTGGAAGTAAACTGCGGGCCCCTGTCACTGACAATCTCCTCCGGAATGCCGAAATATCTGAACACATGCTGGAATAGAAGTTCGGCTGTCCCAAATGCGGTGGGGAGAGCAGGTAATGGAATGAAACGGACGGACTTGGAGAACCGGTCCACTGTGACTAGAACTGTGGTATTTCCTTGGGATCTAGGCAGGTCTGTTATGAAGTCTACGGATATGTGTGACCATGGGCGTTCGGGTATAGGTAAGGGCTTGAGCCTCCCAGCTGGGAGGGTCCGAGGTACCTTATTCAGTGCGCAAGATGAACAGGACGTCACCACCTTGTGTATATCTCCCTCCATATTGGGCCACCAGTACTGCTCTTCTAGGAGATGGTGTGTGCATTGTGTCCCTGGATGTCCTGTGCCGAGTACCGTGTGTGCCCAGATGATGAGTTCTTGGTGGTACTCTTCGGGTACAAATAGTTTGTTCGGAGGACACTTTACGGGTACTTGTGACTGGGGAATCTGCTCTAGCTCCTGGTCCAGATCCCACTCTAGCGCATTGATAACACATGAAGGATGAATGATGTACTCTTCGTGCTCGTTGACATGTTCTGTGTGGTCGAGATGAGACAGAGCATCAGCTTTTGTGTTCTTGGACCCGGACCTGTAGGATAACGTGAAGTGAAACCTGGTGAAGAATAGGGCCCATCGGGCCTGGCGGGGTGTGAGTCGCTTTGCAGTACGAAGGTACTCCAGGTTCTTATGGTCTGTGAAGATGACAAATGGATGTGTAGCCCCCTCTAACCAGTGTCTCCACTCCTCCAGCGCTAACTTGATTGCCAAGAGTTCACGATTTCCCACATCGTAGTTTCTCTCAGCGGGGGAAAGCTTTCGCGAGAAGAATGCCACCGGATGGAGCTTTGGCTTCTCTCCAAATCGTTGGGATAGAATGGCTCCTACCCCGGTCTCTGACGCATCTACCTCCACTATAAACGGTCTGGATGGGTCCGGATGTTTGATGATGGGTGCAGTAGTGAAGGCTTTCTTGAGCTTGTCGAAGGCGGATTGGGCAGTTGGATTCCATGACAGACGTTTGGGTTTCCCCTTTAGCAGGGACGTGAGGGGGTTGGCGATGGCACTGAAATTTCTGATAAACCTCCTGTAGAAGTTCGCAAACCCCAGAAACCTCAGTAGTTCCTTGATCGTCATGGGTGTGGGCCAGCTTACTACTGCCTGGACCTTTTCTTGGTCCATGGAGATCCCCTCGGGGCTGATGACGTATCCCAGAAACGCAATGGTGGTTCTATGGAATTTGCATTTCTCAACTTTAACATATAACTGGTGACGGAGCAGTCGTTGTAGAACTTCGCGGACATGGTGAACATGTTCCTCCCGGGAGTCAGAATATATCAGAATGTCGTCGATGTAGGCGATCACATGGCGTCCCAGCATATCACGTAACACATCATTAATTAGACATTGGAAGACCGAGGGAGCGTTAGAAAGCCCATACGGCATGACCTGGTACTCATAGTGGCCTGAAGTTGTGCTGAACCCAGTCTTCCATTCATCTCCCTCTCGAATCCGGACCAAGTTGTATGCACTGCGTAAGTCCAGTTTCGTGAAGATGGTGGAAGTGCGTAATTGTTCCAGAGCGGCTGGTACTAGAGGTAGTGGGTAACGGTACTTGACGCAACATTGGTTTAGTCCTCGGTAGTCGATGCATGGTCGTAAACCTCCTCCCTTCTTCTCCACGAAGAAAAACCCCGCAGATGCTGGAGAAGTAGATGGTGGTATATACCCTTGGTGCAACGCCTCCTGAATGTACTCTTCCATGGCTTTTTGCTCAGTGACTGTTAACGGATAGACTCTCCCTCGTGGTGGTGTAGTGCCTGGGAGCAAATCGATTGCGCAGTCGTAATCTCGATGAGGAGGTAGTCCGCTAGCCTTCTTCTTACTGAATACTTCTATGAAGTCGTGGTAAACACTGGGGATCAGAACGTTGTCTGCCTTGTCCGGGCTCTCAATGGATGTGGATGCTGAGGAGATCACAGGGACTTGAAGACAGTGATTGATGCAGTGAGCTGACCAGCGAGTGATCTCCCTTTGATTCCATGAAATTTGTGGATTGTGATGTTCGAGCCAAGGAAGACCGAGAACCACTGGATGCCGGGCCGACACAATGACATGGAACGTAATCTTCTCCTGATGAAGAGCGCTGGTGCGGAGGTTAATAGGTTCGGTACAGTGAGTGATTGAGCCATCTCCAATGGGGGCCCCATCAATGGCTTGGACACGGCGGGGGATGCTGAGAGGATGAACGGGGATGTTATACTGGAGTATGGTCTCTTGGTCAATGAAGTTCCCTGCCGCTCCAGAGTCGATCAGCGCCTCTAGAATACAGGAAACGCTTGAGTAACTCAATATAACGGGTAATACGAATGCAGACTGAACTGAGTACTGGGCAATGGGTTCTAAACTCACCCCTGGCTGAGGTTGTCGGGCAGTTTTGGTTTCCCCTCGGGTAGAGCACTGTTTGAGAGGGCATTGTTGCACGAAGTGGCCCCTCTCGCCGCAGTAGAAACAACAATGTTCACAGCGCCGTCGTTCTCTCTCCTGCATGCTCACCCAAGTCTGTCCCAGCTGCATGGGTTCACTAGGGCTCTCAGATGCCGGTGCTTCCGCCTCGCTGCGTAAGGAGCGGCAGCTCCATAGTAGACGATCCAGGTGGATAGCTATGTTGATGAGTGAGTCGAGGGTCAGCTGATCATCGCGGCACGCCAGCTCCGTTACGATGTCAGCATTTAATCCCCGGCGAAACATAGCCTTTAGAGCGGGTTGATTCCATCCGCTCCTAGCGGCCACAGTACGAAATTCAAGAACGTAATCCGCCACACAACATGATCCCTGCACCAAGGACAATAAGTCCTCCCCAGTCTCCCGGTTGTCTGGAGAGTGATCGAATACAGTGCGGAAGCGTGATGTCAGCTGCTCATACGTGCTGATACCGTTCCCTTCCTGTTCCCATTCCGCGGTAGCCCAGAGGAGAGTTCTCCCGGTTAAAAGTTCCATGAAGTGGATTATCTTCTGATTCTCTGTCATGTCTGGATACGTGGAAAAAAACAGGGAGCACTGGAGTAAAAAACCTTGACAGCGTGCCGGATCTCCATCATACTTCTCCGGTGCTGGAGTGGGAGGTAAGCGGCGGGTCGGCGCCGTAGAAAGCTGCGCGGCTTGGTTTAGCCGAGCTACCTGCTCAGTCAGGTGGGCGAGACGGTGATCATGTTCACTAATCATCCGGCCATGTCCCTCGATGGCTTGTGGCCAACGATCTCCCGCTGCTTCCATTGGAAGGCGAAGTATTCTGTCATGAACCTGGAAGCGGCACGGAAGCAGGAGCGGGCGGCGGGTGAAGAGCATAGAATCGGGAAGTTCAAGAAGCGTAGTCATAGGGCAGGCAAGGGTCAAGCGATCGGGCGAACGATACAAACGGGGTCAGGCAGAGAGCGTAGTCGAAACCAAAAACAAGGGTCGATGATCACGAGAAACAAACAATCTAGAACGGCTTGGTAACGCAGCGAAACGAGCTACTGAGCGTATACTTCGCGTATAAACTGGGTGAATGACTTCCCTAAATACTAGCGGTGAGTGTGTGTGATTGGTGCCAGGTGTGTCTGATCAGAACTCCGGGGATGGTGAGCGCATGCGTGCATGAGAAGTGAGTGTTGCATCTTGGGAATTTGAGTTCTGATCGGACCGAGCTGTGACAATGCAGATATAATTGTGTGGGTGTGTGTGCTTGTATGGATATCAGAGTTGTGGTTTGTATGTGTGTACTGAAAATTTTATGTGTGTGTGAACAGTTTGAAAGAAAGAAATTATATTGTACTGGAAATCACAAATCCCACCCCATGTACACGAGTCAAAGAAGGTTACTGAGCTTTGAAGATTTTTTCCATTATGTAAAGAAATCGGCATTTAAAAGTTTAAATTTCTGAATGAATGTTTGGTAGTTATGATTAGAACTGATGCTGTGAAAAGTGGAAAGTGAGTGACGTCAATGAAAATGGAAAGAAATATGAATATATAATATTTTTATGACAGTTTATGGACATTTTGTCCTCTATGGACCCATGTGTAACTTTTTTTAATTGGTGCACAAGAGTTAAGGATGAGCTGGCTATTAATGAAAAATTTGACTCCCTCAACTCGCTTATCTTCCTCACCGCAAAACTAGATAACCGCCTTTGTGAATGGTGTCCTGGGAGGAGCCCATGCAGTTGGGTTGGGCCCAGCTTGCCCCAGCAGAACACCACCGGAGAGTGAAAGCATGTGAGTGTATTTACTGTGGTTAGCTTGGTCATTTCCTTGCAACTTACCAACTTCAGCCAAAAGATGGGGCTCACCAGTAGGTGAGGGGCTACTGGTGAGCCAACTACCTCCTCTTCAGTGCCTCTCTCCATCCAAGCCACTCTGTGTCTTAATCAACACTCCCTTAAGCTAAACTTAATCTTCTCTCCATTTTCTCCTTTGGTATTGGAACATTTGTGGTTAATGCGATATAACCCACACACTGGTCAGCAGAGAAACTAGTCAACTGTAGCTCTTTCTATCATTTCTCCTGCCTGTGGTTTGCCCTTCCTCCTATAGAGGCCGCTGAAACTTCACCTGTCCTGGGCCCCCTTGATCTGTTTGTTGTTCCCACAGAGTACCATGACCTGGGAGAGGTCTTCAGCAAAGACTGGACCCTCTCCCTGCCAGGACACTGTCCGTATGAGAAGTACATCAATGATTCCTTCGCCGCCAGCATAATCAGACCCTCCTCTTCCCCCCTGGGTACCAGTTTCTTTTTTGGCCAAGAAAGACTGCACTCTCCATCCCTGTATTGATTACAGTGGCTTGAACACCATATCCATCAAGAATAAATACCCCTTACCGCTTATCAACTTGACCTTCAAACCACTTCATGGCAACCATCTTCACCAAGTTGGACCCGAGGAATGCAAACAACTTGGTCTGAATAAGAGAAGGCAATGAGTGGAATGTATATTAGATATAGATTTTTACACACCCCTTGGCCACTTTGAGTATCGCTCAATCCCTTCGGCCTCATCAATGCCACAGTGGTAGTCCAGGCTCTTGTGAACAACCTCCTCAGGGACTTTCTCAACTGCTTCATCTTTGTGTACATAGTTGACATCCTCATCTTCTCTCACAGCCTTGTTGAACAGACCATCCATGTCTGTCAGGTTTTTCAATGGCTAATTGAGAACAGATTGTTCATCAAAGTGGAGAGTAAATTCCTTTCATGTAAATTCCAAAGATGCCCCCTTGAGCCCTGATACTATCTTCCCTCCTTCCTGCATGATGGGAGCATTTACATGGGAGATTGAGGCAGTAGTTAAGAACCTGACCCAGGTAATGGACCCCATGGCCATTTGTTTGTCCCATTTGTTTGTCCTCCAGTGGGGTCACTCATCTCAGTTTACCTGCCACCCTGGATACAGTCATACCCTAGACCTGCTGAAATAAAACTTCTGGTGGCCAACTTTGGATGCAGACACCCGGGCTTTTGTCTCTGCCTGCTCAGTGTGCGCCCATGGGAAACCCTCTCACCACCCACCTGTGAGCCTGCTTTGTCCTCTGCCTGAGGACATCGTCTCTGATCACGGACTCCAGGACATTGTCTATGATCATGGACCCCAGTTCATCTCTCAGGTATGGAAAGCCTTCTGTCACACTCTTTGTGCTTCTGTTAGTTTTTCCTCTGGTTTCCACCCCCAGATTAATGGTCAGGTGGAGCGGACCAGGATCTGGAAGCAGCACTTTGGTGTGTCACAGCTAGTAAATCCTCGATCTGGAGCACTCAGCTTGCCTGGATAGAGTACACCCACAACCCCCCTTTGTAGTGCAGCTACCGGCATGCCTACTTTTGTGTTCTCTCTGGGTAATCTGCCTCTCTGTTTCCCATCCAGGAGAAAAACATTGCTTTCACATGCTTTCAAGCTTACATCCATCATTGTCGCTAGATTTGGAGGGATGCCCGCTCTGCTCTGCTCAGCTGACCACAACTCGCGTCTTGCTGACTGGCATCAGTCTCCAGCACCCAATAACCAATCATGTCAGAAGGTTTGGCTTTCCTTGAATGACATCTCATTGAAGACCAACTCTAAGAATCTCTCTCCTCTGTACCTGGGTCCTTAAGTAATCGAGAGCGTCATCAACCCCTCTGTCTTGAAACTCAAAGTGCCTAGGTTCATGAGGATCTACCATTCTTTTCATTTCTTTCAACTAACACTACCCCACGACAGACCACTGTGCCCTCCACTTGCCTGGGTCATGGATAATCACCCTGCCTACACTGTCAGGTGGCTTCTGGACATGTGCCATTGTGCAATACCTGGTTGACTAGGAAGTATATGGACTGGAGGAACAGACTTGGGTGCCCCATTCCTTCATTTTGGACCCCTCTCTCATCTGGGTTTCCACTGGGGCCACCCTGACAAGCCTGTCATCTGGAGGCTCCTGTTAAGTAGGGGGGGGGGCACTGTCATGGTCTCAGCCTCCATTTTTTTCCTCTTCCTTGTCTTTCTCTGTTTCCCCACTTAATTGTGCTGTTTTTGCCTCTCCCTCTCTTCCTGTTTGTGTGTGCTCGTGTCTGTCCCTGGGCATGGTGCTCCACTCTGCTCCCTTTACTGATTAAATCAGCAAATGCACCTGCTTCTAATAATCTCATCAGCCTGCAGCACTTAAATACCCCAGTTCCTCAGTCATGTGTTGCCAGGTTGTTCCGTCTACCTGTGTGGTACTGATCATAAGGCCTCGTGTTTTTTGGCTCTGCTTTTTGCTTCCTCATGCTTTTACTGTGTAACCCTGTTTCTCCTGTGCTCGAGGTCCATGTCATATCCTGCCTGCCTGCACTCCACTATACCCGGTCTTGCTTCTCCTCTTTGTCTCTCCTCTGACTCTCATGCTGCTGACCTGAGTTTGAGTCCAGGCCTTGATAAAAATAGCCACACTTCCTTCATTATCAATCCTCCACCATCTCAACCTTTATTTTTCCTTCAATATAACCTATTTAACTATTTCTCTCTCTGGGTCTATGTTCTGCTTTTGGATCCAAAACAATTGTAGGCTATAACACTGACTGACAGAAACACAGTTAATTTTTTCCCCAGATCAAAACCCTAACACAAAAATGTATCCAACATGTGTTTTTTTTTGTATCTCTATTGTTGATGTTCATTAGATAAACCTGCCGCAAAGATATCAAACAAAGGTATATTACCTTTTTACTAGCAATGTAATGACATTTTCCTCCCATTTCTGCTTCACATTAGCGCCAATATTCTATTTCCTTCGCTCTCAAAGCTGCAACCTGCAGTCTGTCACATACTCCTCACTCCCTTAAGGGACTTCTGGACGTGCATGTTGCTCAAGCTGTATGACTTAGCAGTGCACTTAAACGCTGTTGTGGTGTGTGTACTATATATAGAAGGCACACACATATGTATGTGTGCGTGTGTGTCTTTATATCAGCATGTAACCAGAGCCGAACAACAGATCTCAGGGGTGGGATACCCTTCATTGCCGCAATTCCCCCATTTTGTCCTCAGACCCTCATTACACTCGAGTAAGAGCTCTTTCTTACCTCCTTGTGTGTAAAGGGACTAATATGTCCACAGCAAAGGAGCCCCAGTGGCTGAAGCCTAGACCTCTGAATTGCAGCTCTGTTTGGTTTGGGAACTTTCCCTCCACTAAAAGGATCTCCATATCTATGCTGAACTCTCACGCTCTCTGTTGTTCCTTAGCTTTCAGTTCCCTCAGTACTAGCTGTGATGGAATATTTAGTAGGCAATTTTTTAATCAGTTTACCTAAAGCAATATGTACTGCACAGTTTTGTATACAATGCATTGTAGCCATTTAAAGAATTACAACTATACAGTATACATCTATACAGTTGATGTGTGATTTCTCCACAACCCCTAATTTATGCTATTTTATTTTTATGCAGTGCAATCATTTTTGGAATGCTATATAATTAAACAATTCTAAGGCCTCATATCTATGCCTACATGAAAACATCATTTTATACTACATTGAAAAACAATGTGAAATAATTAATCTCTTACATATTTGAGTGTAATTTTGAGATAAAGTCTAAAGGATACTAAAATGGGATAAAAAAAAGTTTAATTATTAAAAATATTTAATTATTTAAGTTTTTGAAGTAGTCCATGTTTAAAGCTTTATTTTATTTTCCCTAAGTTGAATGGGCATTGTGAGACATGCAATATATATAGTCAAAGCAACTGAATATCCAGCTGTACAAAGACTAACTTGTGACTACCAGTGTCCTACGTAAAATATTTCACAAAAATCTGTTTAGTCTCTGCCCAACACAAAAGTGTAATTTATTACATTTTGGTCAAAATGGTCAAAATAGGCAACTCAGCGTTTATTAGTGAATGCAAGGTATCATTTTACACTCCCCTTGCTCATTTTCCAGAATAGTTGGTACCAATATTGAAGGCCTTTCATTTAGTGCCTCTAAGAGCAACCTGTTTAGCAAGAACTGCTTTTAATATTAATATTAATATTAATATTCCTTATAGTTCTGTTCTCACTGTTGAAACGATGATTATTTGTTTGATTAATAGAGCTCCCTGTGCAATCTCATCCCACCCTGTAGTTCCTCTGTGTGACAATCTGCCATTTAGGAAAATAATATAATAAAACCTGTTCTATCTCTTCCAACAAAAGTAATTTCAGTGAATTATTGATTATGCTGATGTCCATTGACTGCCATTAATAACTATTGTCTATCTGTGTCTTTTTATGCTGTTTCAGTCAAATACTTACAACTTATTTGTTAAATGTATTTTTTAATGAAGGCTTTTGGGAAATGCTTACAAAGCAGGCTTGCAGTATACTGTACAGGCTTATATTTACATTTACATTTATTCATTTAGCAGATGCTTTTATACAAAGCGACTTACAAATGAGAAAAATACAAGCAAATATAATATAGATCCTTCAGTAAGTTGTTAGTTATTTACTTATTTACTTGTAAAGTAATTTATTATAAATTATTCATTGATTAAGCTTCAGTGTAGAGATTTCTTTTTCTTTCTGGAATGTAGTGGGTAATAGTCAAAAGTCTTAATTGGAAAGTCTCTGGTGAAAAAATTACAAGCATACATAGGTTTTTCTTTGACTTATGAAACGTATAAAGAGTTTAATTTTTAAAGTACAATAACGCTTTGTTGCTTTTTATTCCCCACCTCTATTTTTTTTTGTTAATATGCTATTATAACCTTGATACTCTGTGTTACTAAGCTAACTATCACTACACTGCCTAGAATCAATTAATGAATGAACGATCTTACACAAAATGCGGTTTGGCTTTCCAGGCAACATTCCATACATTTCCTATTTTGCTATCAGATTAATTCTTTTTGTTGTGAATTCCTAACATTTAATTTACATTAACTGCAATAAATGAACATTACTTATTTCATAAGGCTGTGCTTTTTTGGTGGTAGGCTAAGATATTGGCTACAGCAGAAGCACTGGCAAACAGTTTTAATGGCATGAGGTTTTGAGAGTCTGAGCTGATTCTTGTTTATAAGCTGATTTATGATTTATATGCATGAACTATATTTTCTGGAAATAGACATAGCCGATGACTCTGAATGTTGAATGTGTAAAGCTCTTTGTCTCTTTTTTTTCTCTGTCTGAAATACAGAATACATTCTTTAAAAATATGGATTTTAGCTTACAAACCAGTGATCTTTGTCTGCCTTTACTAGTTTTATTTTAATTATTATTAAAATGATTTTAATAAGCCTTTAACATGCTGATGCTGATAGGCAAAATGACATTTTCCGGGGCTTCTGGGTATGATTTTGGCAAGGTCTATCTACTTTTCTTCAGAAAATATTGAGACTAGTTTCTCAGGCTGTAAGCAGACAAATTTAAGGATTTCATTCAATTTGGAATCATCAGACAAAATGGCAACCAGATTTACATTTACATTTATTCATTTAGCAGACGCTTTTATCTGACTTACAAATGAGGAAGTACAAGCAAAGTGTTATATCAAGCAGAGAACAGTACAAGTAGTGCTACAATACAAGATTTTTAATTGAGTTCTAGATAAGCAGAGTGTGCAGAGTAGAGGGGTACGAGCCAGTGTAAGTGTAGATTTTATTTAATTTTTTTTATTAATTATTTTATATTTATATTTTATTTTATTAATTTTATTTAGTTAAGTGTTCACGGAAGAGGTGGGTCTTTACCTGTTTTTTGAAGATAGTGATAGATTCTGCTGTCCGGATTGAGGTTGGAAGTTCATTCCACCATTCCTCCCATCCATGTGTAATATTATGTGGGTTTTCATTATCACTGCATATTCTACAACCCCAATTCCAAAAAAAGTTGGGACACTAAAGTTGTGTAAAATGTAAAAAAAAAAAATAAATTGTCAATAAAAACAGAATGCAATGATTTGCAAATCTCATAAACCCATGTGTTATTCACAATGGAACATAGAAAACATATCAAATGTTTAAACTGAGTAAATGTACCATTTTAAGAAAAAAATAAGGTAAATTTGAATTTGTCGGGTTAGGGTTAGTCTCAAAAAAAGTCAAAAAAAGGCTGGAAAAGTAAGAGTTATTAAAAAGAAACAGCTGGAGGATAATTGGCAACAGGTCTGTAACTAATTGGTGATAAAAAGAGAGAGGCAGAGTCTTTCAGAAGTAAAGATGGTCAGAGGTTCACCAATCTGCGAAAAACTGCGTTTACAATTTGTGGAACAATTTCAGAATAATGTTCCTCAACGTAAAATTGCGAAGACTATGAATTCATTTTGGTATTGGGGTTGTAGTTCATATCAAGCTGTAGGTTTGTGTCATGAGTTCCCCTTTTAGCAGCGCGCTGTGGAGCATGTGAGCGCGCGTGCACGAGCAGGTCCTGCTTTTCCCTTGTGGACAATCGTGACATTTCGACACGTGCATTTGTTTATGTTTCTGTTATGTCTCCTCCCCGTCCTGTCATTGGTTGTTGTTTCATGTGTGTCTGAATTGCCCTCAGCCGTCAGCCATTATGAGGCTGATTAGGTTTGTATATATACCGTGCGCCTCCCAGCACACAACGCGGAATATTGAGTTATAGTAACTTAATTTAGAGTCCTTACGATAGATAACCACAGTCACAGTTCATAGTTTCATGTTTCGATTCATAGTCATAGTCATAGTTCATGTCATGTTTAGGTTCGTTTGTTAAGTTCACGCTGGTTTCTCCGCTACCAGTCCCTCGCTGTTGTTTATGTTTCATGTTTGGTATATCGACCCTGTTTTCCGTGACCACGATCTTGATTCCTGCCTCGCCCCTTTATGTCTGTTTGCCGATCGCCTGACCTTTTGCCTGTTTTTGGATTACGTTTTCGATCACATTTTGGATTTGTCTGCCTGTCTCTCTCCTAAATAAAACCTGTTCATACTGCATTTGCATCCTACCTTATCTCCGTTACGTCACGAAACATGACAGGTTGGTCTCACCATGGTTAAACTGTTGCTGTGATTCCTGAAAGAAATAAATTTTAATACCATTTTAGGCAATACACATGTTCATTTTCTTATAGAGGGGAAAGCACACATTTATGTTCTACTATTCTAACTATTAAATCTCCTGTGGAGAACAGACCTTACTAAGTTGGAAGACAATATTATGGATCATAAAAAGTAGCTGATGTATCATTATTTTTGCTGTTGATGTTAGGTCAGTCTCAGGAGAAGGCGTAAGATGAGAATGTGTAAAATATGAGTCAGAGTTTGTCAGCTTGAGTGTTTTCACAGCTGCCTTCTGGGAAACCGATCCACACAATTCCACAAGATTGCATAAACTCCACTGAGTGATTTAGGAATAAAAATATTAATAAATAAAGTATAATAATAATAAAAAAATCTTATCTGTATTGGTTAGCTTCTGCAGCTAAGAAACTGAAAAAAGATACAAAATGTACAGATGTTCGTTAGTTTGGATAATGATAACTGTGGTTGCTGCACTTATCACATTTAAAATAAATATCAAGATCCCTCATAAAGTATAATATGAATATATACATACATACACACACACATATATGTATATATATGCTTACAATGTACATACCCCTTGTAGAATATGCAAAATAATAATTAAAAAAAAGGATGATAGAAATTGCATTTTGTTTTTTATTTAGCACTGCACTGAATAAGCTATTTCACATAATAAATATATATATATAGTCCACAAAATATGAATTTAATATGAATATAAATGTTATATATATATATATATAGTCCACAAAACACAATAATAACAGAATTTTCACAAATGAACCAGTTCAAAATAGGTTTACATATAAATACATAAAATAGGTTACAATCTTAATACTGTCACGAAGCTGAGGTTAGGATGGATGCAAATGCAAATAAAAGCTTTATTGAAGGGAGGCAAGCAGACAAATCCAAAACGTGAAACACAGGTTTGGAAAAATAGGAAAGGGTCAGGCGATCAGCAAGTGGGCATAAACGAGACTAAGTGAGAATCAAATAACAAGAATGAGAATAGGATCAAAACTATGGCATGTAAATGAGGAGCAAAGTCTTTGTACAGTGGGGACTATCATGCAATACTTGAATGAGAACAATGAGACATGAGGGGTTTAAATATTAAACATAATCAGGGGTGAAACACAAAACAGCTGAGAACAATGATGCCACATACGGGAAACAACTAATGACAATACAGGGGTGGAAACAAGACAGAAATCATAACATACGCACGTGTAGAATGTAAACAATGACAATGTCACTAAAAAACCCGGAAGTGCGCACTTGCGCTTCAAGCTCACGCATCGAGTTTTAGAGCACGCTGCAAGCTCCAGCGCTTTGTGTGAGGGGAAATCGTGACAGAAACAAAATAAATGTTAGGTCCTGGCCCTCTGGGCTAAATGTCTTCACAGCCCCTCAGGCCCAGAGGCAGGCATTGTCCCTACAGATAGCAGAGCCGAGAAGCAGGCATGAGGCTGGGGCAGGTTTGCTGGGGTCCCTAGGCAGCACCCAGGTGTGGGAAGCGGAATCATCAGCTTCGGTGGAATAGGATGGCAGAGCGACGTCCTCAGCTGAGCAGGGAGGCTGAGCATTGTTCTCCATCGATTCTGCAGGCTGAACTTGGTTGGCCATGTCAGCAGACTCTGGCATGAGCAGAACTTGCTTGGCTGTCTCGTCGCCCTCAGACAGGACCATGGCTTGAGAGGCTGTCTCGTCGCCCTCGGACAGGAACATGGCTTGCAGGGCCGTCTCGTTGACCTCAGACTGGAACAGGGCTTGGGAGGCCATCTCACTGACCTAGGAAAGGAACATGGCTTGGGAGGCCATCTCTTTGACCTCCAACAGGAGTTCTGGAGATGAGACCACCTCGTGGGTCTTATGCCAGAGCTCTGGGGAGGAGGTTGCCATGTTGACCTCTGACTGGCACTCTGCAGCTGAGGATGCTTCGTTAACCTCATGCTAGAACTCTGGATATGAGACCCCCTCGTAGGTCTCATGTTGGAGCGCTGGGGAGGTCGCCATGTTGACCTCCGATGGGAATTCAGCAGATGAGACAACCTCACGGGTCTCAGGTTAGAGCTCAGGAGATGAGGTCACCATGTTGACCTCCGGCTGGAGCTCTGCAGGTGAGACCACTTCGTGGGTCTCCGATTGGAGCTCTGGAGATGAGGTTGCCACGTTGACCTCCGGCTGGTGCTTGGCAGGTGAGACCACCTCGTGGGTCTCAGGTTGGAGCTCTGGAAATGTGGACACCACGTTGACCTCCGGCTGGAGCTCTGCAGGTGAGACCACATTGTGGGTCTCCAATTGGAGCTCTGAAGATGAGGTTGCCACATTGACCTCTGGCTGGAGCACGGCAGGTGAGACCACCTTGTTGGTCTCAGGTTGGAGCTTTGGAGCTGAGGTCACCACATTGACCTCCAGCTGGGGCTCTGCAGGGGAGACCACCTTGTGGGTCTCAAGCTGGAGCACTGCTCTTGGCCTCTTGTGGAGCCATTTGTGGGCATGCCAGCTGCCATTGAAACATTCCTGAGAGAAGAAATTTGATCCTGGTATCCCGAGTTTAATACATGTTGGACACTGTAGCTGGACTTCTTTACAGCAACCCTAGGTCTTGCAGGTCTGTGTCATCCCCACCTCCTCTGTCAGCCGGGGGCTGAAGCTGAGCTGTGGAGGCTGCCCTGTGAATCCACTCATAGAAAGTGTGGAACAGCAGATCAGGCTTGGCCGTCATACTGAATCCTGTCAAAAGTTCATCCTGGTTGCAGTTCCGCCATGGATTCCCAAACTCCTTTAGAAATAGTTCCACAAACTGAGTTACATTGATGAGGGCACTGGACCCTGTACTGGCCAGATGCTCCATCCATTGTTAGGCCGGGCCATAAAGCCGGGACACAATGAACCCGAGCCACTGCGTCTTGTCTGGCTTGGGGTTCGCCAGGCTTGAAGAGTACATTTGGCAGTGGAACATGAATTTATATATATATATACATACACATACATACATACTTGTACTGTGCAAATGTTTTAGTCAGTTTTAGGTTCAGTTTTAGTTTAGTTTTAGCTTTAGGCACATGCAAAGAAATGCTGTAGAGCAAAGATGCCTTCATAATAATGAAATTAAATGTTTCTACATTTAAAAAGAAATACCTTAAAGAGCAGTACAATTTGTGCAGCTTTATAAGGAAATTAGCTGGTAAGTTTTATTGAGCATCTTGCTGAACCAGCCACAGTTCTTCTGGAGACTTTGACTATCACACTTGCTTCTTACATTTTCAGTAAAATCCAGCAGCCTTCATTGTGTTTTTTGTCTGAAAAGTGGTCTCTTACGTAATATGCTGCTTTCTTTACTGACATACAAACATTTTTGTGCTAGAAAACTAATGTTTTGGAAAACATTTCTATTTTGCATTCTTTTATAATTTCCAATGCACATTATATTATTGACAACAACTTGAGTGAAAAGTAGAATCTTTGAAATATTTACATGAATTTCAGAATTTTTTAGTACTTTTTGCTTTAATGACACTCCACACTTGAGCTGGCATTGACCCCACTAGGCAACCTTATGATCCATTTTAGGTCAAATCCATTGGCGTGTAGTCTGAAAACATATTCAACAGAAGAGATTATGCAAGGGGACCTTTTGTACAAAGCAGTTAACATGGTCAGTATATATAGGCGATTTTTTCAGTATGGGTGATCAAAGAGTAAAGAGCAGTGCACCAAAGACTGATGACCCAGCACTAGACAGCTACAAGTTCTACTATTCTCACCCCTTTCTAGACTCTGTACATTCATTTCCAACAATGACATGCAGTATGTTTATTGAACTGTATTGCTCTCTGTTTTACTGCACATAAATCTTCCTGTTAGCTTGGCATGCTACTTATGATTTCTTGAGTCTTTTCTGAACTAGGCAGTCACTTGAAGGAAATATAAAAAAGGTTCAACAAAGCTGACTGTTGCTTTTGGCAGCCTGCAGATCCTCTGTGATGCAGAGCAGCAGTGGAGTGTTACAGGAGACCAGAGCTATTTATTTTTACTGGCAATGTGGCTTAAAGCTACATTGGAGGTGGCGTGCTGTTCAGGACTATATATCTTACCCCCTAGCAGCCTGTAAGTGAGGAGAAGAAGGAGTTAGAGGGAAGAGATGGAAGAAGAGAGGGGGATTGAGAAGGGAAAAGGGACCTTCACTACTGGGGAGTCAGCCAAAGTGCAAAGCTGCTTTAATGGCTTCCCCTCTGCTGCATGTTTTTAGCTCAGAGAACTGCAGTAGACACTCTGTCTCCTGCCCTTGCAATGCTAAATTCGTGTGATGGTGTGTATTGTAAAAGGCAAACATGCATGCATTTGTGCATATTGTGCATATGCCTTTCCCCTAGTGCCCCACTGTGACCTGTGGTGTCATTAGCCAGACTGGGCCACCAGCAGTTATTTGCCACCACTGATGGTGCAATACAGCTTTAATTAGTTTATTCTAATATAAACAAATTAGGACAGTACGGTGGTGCAGTGCGTAGCATTAATCCAGGGTCTGATTTGAGCCTTAGCTTAGGTAACCATCTATGCTGAGTTTTGCTTGTTCTCCCCATGAACATGTGTGTTTCTCCTAGGTTGTCTGTTTTCCTCCCACTGTCCAAATACATGCAGAAAAGCAAATAGGATTAATATATATATATATATATATATATATATATATATATATATATATATATATATATATATATATATATATAAAGAAGGCTTGGAAAGATTGTCTTTATTGTTTAACCTTTTGATCTTTTGTTCAAGAAATCCACAAAAATACTCTGCTATCATAGATATCAAACAAATGCAAACACAGCACAGGTTTATAAAAAAAAGCTTTGGTAAATATAGGTGTGCAACAATTATTGGCGGCCTTTTTAGTCAATACTTTGTGCTACCTCCCTTTGCCAAGATAACAGCTCTGATTCTTCTCCTATAATGCCTGATGAGTTTGGAGAATACATGGCAAGGGATCTGAGACCGTTCCTCCATACAGAATCTCTCCAGATCCTTCAGATATCGAGGTCCACGCTGGTAGACTCTCCTCTTAAATTCACCAAACAGGTTTTCTATGGGTTTCAAGTCATGGGACTGGGATGGCCATGGTAGGACCATGATTTTGCAGTCAGTATAAACCATTTTTGTGTTGATTTTAATATATGCTTTGGATCATTGTCCTGCTGGAATATCCAACCCATTTTAAGCTTTCTGGCAGAGGCAGTCAGGTTTTCAGCCCCAAAACATCATATTTAACTGTGGGCATGAGGTACTTTTCCATATGGCTACCTCTCTGTGTGCACCAAAAACACAGCAGGTGTTTACTGCCAAAAAGCTCTATTTTGATTTCATCTGACCATAGAACCCGATCCCATTTGAAGTTCCAGTAGTGTCTGGCAAACTGAAGACGATTGAGTTGTTTTTGGATGAAAGTGGAGGCTTTTTTCTTGAAACCCTTCTAAACAACTTGAGATGTAGGTGAATTCAGATTGTAGTTTTGGAGACTTTCTGACCCCAAGACGCAACTAACTTCTGCAATTCTCCAGCTGTGATCCTTGGAGATTTTTTGGGCACTCAAACCATCCTCTTCACAGTGTGTTGAGACAATATAGACACACGTCCTCATCCAGTTTGATTCATAACATTTCCAGTTGACTGGAACTTCTTAATTATTGCCCTGATGGTGGAAATGGGCATTTTCAGTGGTTTTGCTATTTTGTTATTGCCACTTCCCATTTTGTGAAGCTCAACAATCTTTTGCCACACATCACATCACATCACATCCTTGGTCTTACCCATTGTTTTTTGATAAACCTGTTTGTGTTTGCAATGTTTGATATCCATGAGAGCAGAGTATTTTTGTGATTTTTTTTTAACAAAAGATCAAAAGGTTAAACAATAAAGACAATTTTTCACAGACCTCTTTGCTCATAGTTACCAAAGATGCCAATATTAGTGGAGGGCACTGTATATAGTCATTTGTATTCATTCTCTCACTAACATAGCTTAGCTTGCTCATTCTGGATTGCACTCAAATGATAATTCAGAGTGATAATCAAGTTAAGTTAAGTCATGTTAACAATATAAGATTTTAACATTTTACTGTTCATCCATGGCTGCAAATACTTCTATTTCAAGTTTAACATTGATGGGTGAAATAAAATGTGCATATCAATGGGTAATGTGGAATGTTAATGATAGTGTACAAAAATTTCACTGTTAATGTTAAAACCAAGTAAATAACATTCAGTATGTAAAATCTAATATTTATCTGAAAATGTATTACATTTGACAATTAGTTCTACTTATATATTATTATACATTATATGCATTATAATTATAATTATATATGAATATATTCATATGTTGATGGTCCATGAGGATCAATCAGAATATGCTAGGGGTCCACGGCTGAAAAAAGGTTCAGAACCACTGGGCGAGGTGTGAATGTGTACAGTATGTGCACAGTGCCCTGAGATGGACTCTGGCGATTGTATTGAGGCTTCAAAATTCATAAAAGTTGTGTTCATTTGTGAAGATTATCTTAATGAACGAAACATGTAAGAATCATAAACTTTTGTTGGTCACAGAGGTTATTTTCTGCAATAATCCAAAAGCCAAAGTCCTACTGGCTTTTTGTCAAGGGAACCAGGTTGATGCTAACTTCTGGGGTGCCTTACAAAAAATTTCTCTACAGCGGCAATTATTACATTCATGATGGCAAAGATGCCAACATGCATGTAACACCAGTCCCATTCACAAAGTGCAAGATTTTCTCTGGATAAAATTATGTTGTGAGAAAACAGATTTTGGTTATGTCAAGATCACGACAAAATTAAGTCGAGATCACGAGAAAACAACTTGTTGTTATGTCGAGATCACAAGAAAGCAACTTTTTGTTATGTCGACATCACAAGAAAATTAAGTTGTGATCATGAGAAAACAACAACAAAAAATATATATACATGACCGCTTAGGGCATCTGTAGTGTGATGATGGATCAGTAATGATCACTAGAGTTGTTTTGCAGCTGTTCCAAGAACTCGTGAAGTTTTATAGCATCAGAGATTCTGTTAAGTACCCGTATATTTTAACACAAAAAAGGTTGCCTCAGCCAGACATCAAAGGCCTATTGTAGGACAAAGTACTTGGCTGACCCTTTACTGTATGTCAAGGTAGGTCTTCGTTAAACACCAGTTATTATTGTATATGGAGCAGGCTGTTATTGGAATCAGACTAAATGTTCAGGAAATTCACAGCAACAATGCTGCAACACTGAGTCAACAAATTGAATCACTCCCAAGTGCATGAGCACTATCTAAAGCTTGTAGCATCTGCTGAGTGACCTCATGTAGCAACTGCTACCAGATACTACTGAAAAGAAAAGACTTATGAACCTGAATTTGAAGTTGGAGCATCAATATGCACCTTGTGTTTGAAATCAGAAGAATACATTTATAATTACAGTATGAAGACGGGCACCAGATTCATAATATAAATTGTGAGATAGAGAAACAGAGTGGAGATGAGGCCCCAAAGATCTGAAAAACTGAAGAACTTACAGACAGATAACAAATTAAAGGGAAACAATGTGTGTTATTAGGGGGAGGCATTTTTCTGGCAAAGTTTGGGTTCACTTGTGCCCTTATGATGAAATATTTTTATCATGATGAACGTGGTTTTTTCCAGGATGGCAATGTCCACATCCATAGGACAGGAAGGGCCACTGAATGATTTGATGAATAATCAAATGATTAAAATAATATGCTGTGGCCTTCACAGTCACCAGATCTCAACCCAGCTGAACACCTATTGGAGATTTTATGGCATTCTTTACCATCATCATTAAAACAATTTAGGGGATATCTTTTGGAAGAATTGTATTCATCCCTCTAGGACAGTTTCACAGACTTGTAGAATCTATGCCAAGGTGCATTGAACCTGTTCTGGTGGCTCATAATGCTAAAACATTTTAGGAAAACAGGTTATGTTGGTTTTTGCGTAAATTTTTCACCTGCCTGTGTTTTAAAATAAATTATCTTTTGGACGCTTCAGTTTTGGCAGACGGGGGCTTGATTGACCTATTATTATTACATTATAACCTATTGGGTTTCTGTCTGTTGCCAGATTCTTTACTTCACTAAATCTAAAATATATTTTCATTTGGAAAACTAAACATCTGTATTCATGTACACATTCATTAGAGTTATGAAAGGAGTCTCATTAATTCCACATCACATTCCATAATTGTAGTGGGGTAATTTGTCTTATTTTTCATTTCTCAGAATGTCCTGCTTGTGGCACCGAAATAGCTGGCAAGACCTTTTGCTGCTTTTGTTACTTGTCAGAACAGCCTGGTGGCTTTTTCCCCAGGCAGATGTACTATCCCAAATGGATGGATGAATTTCGCATCAGTGCCTGTGGTTTTGGCCCTTGGAATTAATTTGTAGAGTGTGACTTAGTAATCCAGGAAACACTCCCAAACACAGGAACCCATATTACAAATACTAATAAGAACTTGGTGAGATGGTTCCATGAAAGATGACTGTATGATATGATGTATGAGGTAATTATTACATATACGGTGTCATACTTCATTCATACTTCATGACTTTGTTGGAAAGACTTGGCAAGAAGATATTTGGGTGATTCTCACCAGCTCTGTCAGATATCAGTTATATCATAGTACCACAGTAAAATATCTAGTGTCTGGCAGCATGAGTTTTTGTGGCTATGAAAAGCTTATACAACTTATAGCTAACAATCTTACAACCACTTACAGGTATTTATTTCTCAAAACATGCACATTTATCAGCTAATGCAATAATACTTTTAAACTTATGTCTAGAAATAGATTTAATGTTCTTATATTTATTTTGTAATAATAAGAAATATTACATAAATTAGTCTATTCAAGATGTTTTTACTTGATAGTTGTTCTTCAATGTAGTTAAGATTGGAGAGTAGTTTTGCTCTCACAGTCTCAGCAAGAAATGGAGATGCAGCTGCACTTTTATGTTTAGTTAGGTGGTGCTTAGGGTCTGAATGAGATCTGCTATGTGCACTCCAAGAAATTGGAGCCTCTGTCTCTGTAATAATGCTGTTGATGTGCAGTGGGGACTGCA
This sequence comes from Ictalurus furcatus, assembly GCF_023375685.1. Lineage (NCBI taxonomy): Eukaryota > Metazoa > Chordata > Actinopteri > Siluriformes > Ictaluridae > Ictalurus > Ictalurus furcatus. The sequence continues at coordinate 8,978,543 of NC_071263.1, read as the reverse complement.
AGTCCTTTTGAGCTTAAAAATCATCTTCTTTATACCCTCATAAAGCAACAAATGTTGTTTCTACACCAATCCACAATCTGCTCAGCCTTCTATCTGTATTATGACTCATCGTTGCTGCTAATTAAGACCAAACCTGTAACGTCATCAGCAAACTTTATCTGATTTGAGCTGTTTGGAGCATAGTCATGAGCAGTGATGGCAACATGTGAGCGGTATTTCTGGTACATGTATTTGGAACAAAATTGCATATTATCATTTGTTTTTGATAAGTGTGGAAGAAATCATTATGTAATCTGCGTTATGCGGTTTGTGTTTTTGTTTAGTTGTCAGGAAGGAAACGAGGAGGTAACAAATTTGCTGACTGGTTAGTTGCAAATATCATGTGTGGTTATGAGTCAGCAGAGTGAAGAGCAGCGGACTGACCACCCAGCTCTGGAGGTCTCCAGTGCTCAGTGTGATGTTGCTAACACTAACTGAGCGTATGATCCATTTGCAGAGGGATGTGTTCTGAATACTGTTCTGAATACTGTTCTGAATACTGTTCTGAATACTGTTCTGGGCGGCTGTGGCTCAGGTGGTAGAGCAGGTTGTCCACTAATCATAGGGTTGGCGGTTCAATTCCCGGCCCACATGACTCCACATGCCGAAGTGTCCTTGAGCAAGACACTGAACCCCAAGTTGCTCCCAGTGGCAAGTTAGCGCCTTGCATGGCAGCTCTGCTACCATTGGTGTGTGAGTGTGTGTGTGAATGGGTGAATGAGACACAGTGTAAAGCTCTTTGGATAAAAGAGCTATATAAGTGCAGACCACTCACTGTTCATATCACAATCAATAAAGATACAAATTATACAAGGAATTTAATAAGCATCAGAGACGTATTAATATATTATAATATTCACAACTGAACTGCTTGTATGAGCTACTAGAACAGAAGGTGGAATTTGTCAGAATATGAGTGAGCAAAAAAATAATGCAGTAGTAGAGATCTTGAGATGGTTCTGGCTGCCATAGAAGTCCAATTCTTTCTTGCAATAGAAGAGTATTTATTATGCAAATATGTGTTCAGCTGTATGTACTCTTAAATTTTGTCTCATCTCATAGGTTTCTAATGTTATTGGTTTATTGTTGGTATCTAACCTGCTAGATAACAGCTATAGTGGTGTCTCCAGAGGGTGGTATGATCAGCTGAGCACACCATCCAAACTGAGGTCCCTGACCTGCAATCTATCTACATTAAGCTGTGCTGAACCAAGGCCAGAAAGATAGTGAAGGATAACAGCCAACCTAACAATGGACTCTTCTCTCTGTGTAGTCTCCTTGAAGGCCAACACAGTGAGGCAGGCCATTCAGGCCCTCAACCAGAACAACATCTAGGATTATTTATACATTCACACATAAATGCATACCTTGGATTTCTTTGCACAACACCCACACACCGAACATTTCTGCCAATACACATGGAATATCCTGTATTTAAAATATTTATATCACATTGTTAGCTTTTACGCTGCAACTACGTCGATTTTGCATCGCATTGTACTGCACATACAACTGCACATATCTGCACTTTGTACTACATACAGTTCATTTTGCTGTCTATATTCTATATTGAATATGTATTCTGTATATTTCATATTTTTCTTTTTCTATTTCTATGCAAGTAAATTCTGTTTTTAAGTAAATTCTGTTTTATGTCACCAGACAGTCGTAAAAAGCATTTCACTGCAAGTCATACTGTGTATGGTTATGTGACCAATAAAATTTGATTTTATCCGTAGAGATCTGTTTCTTTTTAGGTAGATTGATTGATAAATACATACAGACTCTTTTAACTATAAAATTATTGCAGCAGTCATGTCTTTTATAGTCTGTCTGTTTGTGAGCTATCTAACATTATCTTATATATAAATAACAAGGTCTAGTTTTATTAACAAGGTCTTATTTAGTTCGATTGTCCCTGTCTTCACATGAATCTAATGACAAGATCAAAAGAAAAATGGGAAAGCATAGTAACAAAGTTACAAAAAAAGTAATGTAAAATGTCAATTTGCTTATTAAGACAAGAGTGGGATGTTGTATAGTGTGTATATAGTGAGTACGTTGTAGTCTGGTTGTTACACATATTTTTTTTTACACGTAATTTCTATATATTTTTGCAGATGTACAAGTCATTATTAACAGCTGTTGCTCCAGTCAGTATTAACAGCTGCTCTGTGTCAGGCCTGTCACACACATAGTATGTGTTTGAGAACACACCTTCTGTCTGACTCTTGCCCGTGTCTGGTGCCCTTACTTCTTGTCACTCTTCCTACTTAAGTTCAATTCAGTTTGATTTGTATAGTGCTTTTAACAATGGACATTGTCCCAAAGTAGCTTTATAGAAATATATATATATATATATATATATATATATATATATATATATATATATATATATATTCAGGATATAGATTTTATATAGGCGATATGGATATAGATGATATGAGGAAGAAACCTTGAGAGGAACCAGATTCAAAAGGGAACCCGTCCTCATCTGGGTGACACTGGATAGTATGATTATAAATTAATCCCTTCTATAAATGTGCTAATACTACATTGTGAAATAGTACAGTTGTGTAACTAGGAAAATTCATTACAGTTTTTGCATGTTTTTGCTGTTTTGTTGAACTTTTCCAGTGTTCACTGATGGAGATTTGAGTGCAAAACTGTTTTCCTAAAGCTATCATAGCAATTTTAGTCCTAGCCATCATAGAATAACTGTTCATGAATTGAGGTCCAAAACCATCTTTATGGTTTTTAAGTGGAACCAACTTACATGCACCCATTTTCGTCAATCCAAATGAATTCAATCCGATTGCAGATCTGTTTATATATACCCTAAACATTGCAATCCAATTCAAATATTCGTATATATGTGCATTACATGAATTCGAACAAAGCTTCCGTGCAAGCACACAGCATATAGCATCTGACGACATGCCAACAATACAAAAGCAGAGAAAGAAAGCCATGGACGTGACACCAAATGACCTAATATGATTTTTTTTGCTTTGTTGACATAAATAAACATATGTCAGCGACATTTTTTTTTACCCAAATCTTACTCACTTAAATTTGTTCTACTGACCGACTGAATCCTCCAAACTGCATTTCCTCAACCAAACTTATGGTCTTTTAGTATGTTCAACAAATATTTTGTCTGGTCCATCGACCAGTTCTTTACACCGGACGGCATATTTAAGATGTAAGATGTGAACGTAGGCACCATTGCACAAAAGGTATTTTTGAATCTGATTGAGAAAATAGTAGCATTCAAGCGTTTACATGGTAATTTTTCCCCTCTCGATCAGATTAGAAAAGGAATAAACCACCCCTTCCGATCCAATTTCATTTGGATTGAGCTCAATCACATTGATAACGGTGTTTACATGAAGGCTTTTCAGCCCGATTGATGGCTCAATCGGATTACTATCAGATTATTTTGTTGCATGTAAACCTAACCAATGATCTTTAGGCTGCACTCTGTGGGGCCATCCACAGCAGCAGCATGTGACTTCCAATTGATGAGAACTCCAACCAGAAGTAGGGTATCAGTATGGATTAAGCAGGTCCAGAGAGCAGAAGGGGACAGGATCACTGGTATTTCAGGAGTACCATGTGTAGCTCGACAGAAAGAGAGAGGGAGAGAGAGAGAAAGATAGAGATCATTAGGTATGCTTACTTTCTTGTACTGGTTAAGGACATTGTACTTTGCATGACTGCAAGCAGGGACTCTGGCAAGACTAGCTATGACAGCATAACTAAAAGGGAGAGTCAGAAGGTAACACAAACAAGTTCTAGTAAGGACTCTTGCAGCTTCATTCTGGACTAACTGGAGCTTGTTTATGTACCTACTGGAACATCCAGACAGGAAGGCTTTACAATAATCCAACCTAGAGTTCACGAAAGCATGAACTAATTTTTCTGCATTGTGTAGTGACCTTATATTTCTTATCTTAGCAATATTTCTGAGATGAAAGATAGCTATCCTAGTAATATTATTTACATGAGTGGAAAAATGAAAGACTGGGGTCAATAATCACACCAAGGGCTTTTACTGCTGCACATGATGAAACAGAAAGGCCATCCAGAGTTACTATGTAATCAGAAAGCTTACTTCTAGCTGCATGTGGTCCTAGTACAAATACTTCTGTTTTGTCCAAATTAAGTAAAAGGAAGTTAATAAGCATCCAGTGTCTAATCTCCTTTACACATTCCTCAACTTTATTAAGCTGGTGTCGGTCATCTGGCTTTGTTGAAAGATACAACTGTGTGTCATCAACATAACAGTGGTAGCTAATTCTATGTTTACGAATAATTTGACCCAGAGCTCGCAGATATAAAAAAAAAAACCAACACCAAACTTTACCTCAGTATGCATAGAGAAGTCACCATTTACATCCATGAACTGATAGCGATCGGTCAAAAAAGACCTGAGCCAGGAGAAGGATTAAGTAATGCCTCTAAGTGGACTACTTAAGGTTGGTTTAAACTCATGCATTGAAGCATATTCGTATTTTTGCATCGTGAGGCAGTGAAAGGGTTAAAATCCCAACTGGTTTAGACAGCGTGTGTCTGGTCATGTACCTGGAAACATTATGATGAAACGTTGTAACTTCTGTGCATTTGTGGTCCAAATAGATCTCAAGTGCAGTGTAAACAACAAATATTGTCCTTAATTGAATCTAGCATTTTCTGTCTTCCATAGGTTGGGGACGAGCATGATAGCTTGCTATAGAAACTGATGAAAACACCTTTTAATATTAGTTTATTTCTAGCCTAATCATGCTGTTAGTTTCGTTGGGTGTTGTCTGTAATAAAATGTCTCAACAAAGATAAAACTCTTGCATGGCCAATTTAGTCAGCCTGCAGGATTGCACACTTTATTTTCCTTTTTCTTTGTCCTCTTAATGAAGCCACAATGTAGGTCCATCATCATTATGTGACTGTGAATTTAAACATGAGGTAAATTGAAAGGCTTTAAAAGATGTCTTGACATAGATGAGTGAATTTTGGTGTGAATTTCTCTTTAGAATGAAGGACAGTGCAGTGAACATGAATGAATGAATAAAGCCAAAAACAAAGAAGCCTTCCATACAAACAGTACATTAGTGCTGTGCAGTGTAAATATGGAACCTTGCTTTTTGGCTTAAAAATTGTATTCATTCATTCATCTTCAGTAACTGAATTATCCTGGTCAGGCTCACAGAGGACCCAGATCCTATCCTTGGAGCAAGACAGGAGAATCCATCCTAGATGGGACACCAGTCCATCACACACACACACACACACACACACACACACACACACACACACACACACACATTCATTCATTCAGTTGGAAAAAATTGGATCCATGCAAACACAGGGAGAACAAGCAAAACTCCACAAGAATCTGAGGTCAGGATCAAACCAGGGACCCTGGAGCTGTGAGTCAGCAACACTACCCGCTGTGCCACCCTCCTACAAGAGATGGAAACTCGAGTCTGCAACTTGGACTCGAGTCGCACTTAAGTTGCAAAAAAAATGACCTGCAACTTGACTTGGACTCGTGAACAAGTGACTCAAGACTTGACTTGTACTTGAAGACAGAGACTTGTGAAAAACACAAGTAATTTTGGTTTGGCATTGTCGATTACGTTCTCTCTTTACTACCCCACAGGACAGCATCAAACACCACAGTCTTGAATTTCATGTAAAATGTAAAATGTATTTCTTAATGTAATAAATATCATAAGCCCTGCTGATAGGGATTTATTTTAAATTTATTTTAGGAATTAAAATGAAAAAAAAAAAAAAAACAAGAACAGAGCTGTGTTCAGAAATGAGTTCGTTGTCATTCATAGACAGATTAAAAGCAGTAATAAAGCATGAAGCTTGTTGTTATGACATGTAACTCTACTCTGTAGTCTCTCTCAGCCTATATAACTGCAGGGGAGAGGCATCAAATAATTGAAATGTCAACTCAAACTAAAGGACACAATATAGTGTGATACAATAAAACAGGTTAATTTGTATTTTCATACACTTCTAATATAATAAAAGTTCAACATATACCTCTATATCCCTTTTTTTCTTTGAAACCATTTTTTGATAGGAAACTATTTGAGGTGCTGATGTAATAGTTGCATTTTTTGTTACATTTATGTTGCCATTGGTTTGTGAAGGTTAAAATATTAATTTAACAGCTCAGTGTTGAGTTTACAATTGCAATTTCAAATTATTTTTCAATTTAATTACTTTCTAGATTTGATTACTTCTCAGATTCAGACATTAAAGACTTGGACTTGAGTCAAACTTGGCCCATTTTGGACTCCGACTTGATTGGTTAAGGACTTGACTTGACCTGAACTCGACAAAGGTGGACTCGGTCCCAACACTACAACAAATTGTAATTTAACACTGACTGGTGGCAGATTGTGTATTCAATATCAATGAAGCTAAAAGTGCATGACTGCAGCAAGACACTACTGGAGTTCTTTGCTACTTTTTTCAGATTATTGATGGATTGCTGATCTATGTTTTAAGTGCATAATGCCACCTAGTGAATAGATGTCACTATCTAATGCCATACACTTATGTTTTAATGTTGCAGTCATGGTGCCTTGTGAGTGGTTATTGGCAAGTTGTAATAATATAATTTTCCATGTAGGCAAATTTGACATGCAAAGTGGAAAAAAAAACATGGATGCCTCCACTCTCTGTCAGAGCAAGTAAAGCTCATAAAAAGCTACTTTAACCATAATTTAACTGTACTTACAGTTACAGGCCTGAGTAGTTACTACCACTGATGCTTTCATATATATATAATCTTAAAGTACATGTGTACTGTTGCATGTGTTATTCATTTTATACATAAATTTATAGCAAATGTGTAACACCAACACTACCTGCTGTGACATTGCAAATATAAATTAAGACTTCATAAAGCTAAATGCACCAATTGTGCTCTGAATTACATCTCAGTGCACATTTGTGGTCCTCATGTGAGTGATGGATGAATCTCTGCTTATTGGTGAAAATCTTGGTCAGGGTCAAGAAAGAATTTTCACACCTAGAGTGGGTTTACTATTCTCCACAACTGATGGCATAGTCACAAACATTTTGCAAAAGTTTGTCAGTATATTTGCGATTTCCTGATGCCTACATTTCAATATGAATAAACTGGAGAGCTTGTTCTCTTTTAACAAGCTCTGCAACTGTCAGATACAATATTTATTTTTACTGTTTCCAAAAAACACTAACCAGGACTGTCCAGTGCCGCTGGACTCTGTTACAGTGTACTGAGCTAGCATGTTTTTCCAGCCCTTCAAGCATGCTTGCAGTATTGAAAAAGTTAGTGGAATTGAAGCAGAAGGCAGCACTGGCAATCACTGAATATTCCAATTTGTTTTCACTTTAAATGAGTTGCAAAAAATGACTGGATACTTTTCCAGAACTATGACTGGGTTTTTCAAATCCAAGGTCACCAAGGGCTCCTCTTTCCTCTGAAGGATGCTATTGTTACATTGAATGTTAGTTGTGCTAGCAGGTGTGGGTGCACTGATTGCTGTCTAGTAGCACACATCTAATTCCCTGATAAAAAATGTATCACAGGGGGCACTTAATGCGGTGTCTTCCCAGTCTGACCCAACAAGCCATGCTTTAACAGTGCACAGTCTTTATGTATTAAACTATCTGGCTCAATTCTGGAAGCTATCAAATTTGTCTGTCTCAGAAGAGCACTGATTTGTCTTCATAAATTAGTGATCAGTTTGTTCCTTAAACTGCTAAAAGTTATTGCCCATTAATAGTGCTTATACATTAAGGTAATGCATGTTATGTACATATAGTGGTGCTTCAAAGTTTGTGAGCCCTTTAGAATTTTCTATAAACTGTATCTGCATAAATATGACCTAAAACATCATCAGCTTTTCACACAAGTCCTAAAAGTAGACAAAAAGAAACCATTTAAACAAATGAGACAAAAATTGAGGAAAATGATCCAATATTACATACTTGAGTGGCAAAAGTATGTAAACCTCTAGGATTAGCAGTTAATTTGAAGGTGTAAGAGTCAGGTGTTCTCCATCAATGGGATGACAATCAGATGTGAGTGAGCACACCTGTTTTATTTAAAGAACAGGGATATATCAAAGTCTGATCTTCACAACACATTTGTAGATGTGTTTCATGGCATAAAAGGAGATTTCTGAGGACATCAGAATAACAGTTGTTGATGTTCATCAGGGTGGAAAAGGTTACAACACCATCTCTAAAGAGTTTTGACTCCACCATTCCACAGTCAGACAGATTGTGTACAAATGGAGGAAATTCAAGACCACTGTTACCCTCCTCAGGAGTGCTCGACCAACAAAGATCATGCCAAGAGCAAGACCACAAGACAACAACCCTAAACACACAAATCGTTCAACCAGCAATGGTTAAAGAAGAATAAAGTTAATGTTTTGGAATGGCCAAGTCAAAGTTCTGACCTTCAATAGGATCTGAAGCAAGCAGTTTATGTGAGGAAACCCACCAATATACCAGAGTTGAAGCTGCTCTGTACTGAGTAATGGGCTAAAATTCCTCCAAGGACTGATCGATAGTTACCGGAAATGTTTAGTTCCAGTTATTGCTGCACAAGGGTGTCACACCAGATACTGGAAGCAAAGGCTCACATACTTTAGCCACTCACAGATATGTATATTGGATAATTTTCCTCAATAAATAAATGACCAAGTACCATATTTCTGTCTCATTTGTTTACATGGGTTCTCTTTATCTACAGTACTTTTAGGACTTGTGTGAAAATCTGATGATGTTTTAGGTCATATTTTTGCAGAAATATAGAACATTCTAAAGGGTTCACAAACTTTCAAGCACCACTGTATGTAGATGTAGGTCTACAACAAGAGTTAGGGGTAACATGTGGTCATGTTTTTCAGTTCCTGTGTCGACTACATTTGTCTTTCATTTATTTATGGTCATTTTGAAAAATGTCACAGCATTGTTCTCTGCACAGTGTACAGAACTTTTTAACATAAGCAATCATAATGAAAACATTTCTGTACAATGTGGTGACTGAGACTGTAATGACTATTGGAAGAATATGGTTATCCTTCTGCAATGTTTATAATCATGACATAATTCCTCAAGGATTTCTAAGAAAGAGAAAAAAAACATAATTGCGGTTAAATGAGGAATCCTCATAAAACTATTTTGAGAATAAATATATTTAAATTAGGACTCAAGGAAGTTGCATGTTCATACTAAACTGTTCACAGTCAAGTTAATTCCGAAATAGTTACTATTTGAAACATCTGATAGACCTGATTAATAGTTTTTAAATGTATGTTTAATTGACATATCATAATACTCATTTTTATGCATATTATCTAATTACTCATTATTTGAATAAGGTCCTAGAGGCTGCATATCAAACTATCAAACTAGACCCAGCATTAGAGTCAGTCCAATACTTTAAAATGCACATTTTACTGTTTGTTTGTTTAGCAATTAATTTAGTCAGATTTTACTATATAATGTACATCTGCTCATAATATTACCATATCAATAACAACCAATCAAAACATTTTAGGCACTTTTGTTTGTGTTTACTGGAGTGTGTTTACTTTACTCTTTATTTATCCCTAGCTTAGCCAACATGCCTTCAATGTTCTTGAAACTTGCTTTGGCTTGTAAACAGAAACCCCTTTGTGCACCATTGGCAAGCCCCTTGTTCCTAATAGCTGCCATTGTGACCTTCAAATTACAGCTGTAAACAACAGATTCTTGTTAAGTTAACAACGGTTCCAAATGTAAAGTGAAAATGAGGTGTGTGATTAGTAATAGGTTAATTTAGAGATTAATTTGTATGCCCACCCATGGCTACAGTCCAGAGCAGATGTCAGAAGGAAATGTTTAGAAGCCCACTGGCCAGTTTCCTCCATATTTAGTGTTTCAGGACAGAAGAGTGTCTTCAATTAATTTTTACCATTTGGTTTCAGTTTTCTCCCGGTGAGGACCAAATAGACAACTCTATCAGTTTGCTTTTGTTTATTCACAGCTTGGAGACATTTTTTGTTCTATAGTCCACAGTGAACATTAAAGGATAAATGTGATGGGTACTGGATTTGGGTAATAGTGCTGAAATCAGACCCAGGTTGAAGAAGCCAGGTGCAGACACTAAGAGTTACATTAGTGGTTTGCGTGTGAGGAATGAGATGGGGGGAAGAAGGAGATCTTTCTCGGTGGATGGTTATTGTCAGAAATAAATGTTTTTGAGGGTGAGAGATCTATTACAATTTTAGACCTTAATTTTAGTCACTCTTTTTTTTTTTTTTGCATAACTTAATGCATGATATCTTGTGTGCTTTCCTTTCTAATACTATGCATTTAGCCACTGGAAAAAATATGTTATAAATATGTTGCATTTAAAAATAAGTGTGGTGGAACTTTTTTTTTTTTTTTTACATTTTTGGTCAGAGTGAAAACTGAGTTGGTCTGGGGCTTAGGTGGAAGGGGCATACAGGAGAAAGACCATCTTTTAGATGAAGGCCTGTATATGAACTTTGTAGATGTGTGCACTTGGGAATGTACTTGGGAAGTGACTTTTAGTATGAACTGTATCATCACCTCCCTTAGGGCTCTGTACTGTCCAGTAAGGAAGAAGGAGTGAAGGAATAACAACATGTTGCCTGTTCTGAATTAGCTGGTGTGAAAACAAGCCTCTCTTTTAGAGTCTCCCTTCTGTATGTGAGCTGTTTGTGTGTGTTTGTGTGTGTGTGTGTGTGTGTGTGTGTGTGTGTGTGTATGTGTGTTTGTTTAGAGAGGGGGTTCATGTTCAGATTCAGATTCATGTTCATATGAACACAGCATTTTGACAGTTTGTTTATTCTTATAGAATAAACTGTAAATTTCAATAGGGTTTTAATTAAAAAAACAAACAAAAAAAACCCAAGTTGAGTATAAAAAGGATCCATAATAATTGTACTGGGCTTGCATGTGAATATAGTTTCAAACAAGGCCGTAACCACATCCTGAACATTGGAGGGGACCAAACCATTTGGTGGGGGTGGGGTCACAAATGTAATGGTCCTTTTTAGTTCTCTATGTAATTAAGGCCCAAATATTTCTATATACATAATTTATGTATACAATGCAAGACCTTTATATTTAGGACCAAAATAACTACAGTAAGGCGCATGGTGGCTTAGTGGTAAGCACATTCACCTCACACTTCCAGGTTCGATTCCCACGGTGGCCCTGTGTGTGCGGAGTTTGCATGTTCTCCCCGTGCTGCGGGGGTTTCCTCCGGGTACTCCGGTTTCCTCCCTCAGTTCAAGGACATGCATGGTAGGCTGATTGGCATGTCCAAAGTGTCCGTAGTGTATGAATGGGTATGTGAATGTGTATGTGATTGTGCCCTGCGATGGATTAGCACCCTCTCCAGGGGATATATGCTCCCTGGGATAGGCTCCAGGTTTCCCCGTGACCCTGAAAAGCATTAAGCGGTATAAAAGATGGATGGATGGATGGATAATTACAGTAAGGCCAGTGTGTATTACAATACAAAAACAAGTTAGATTAGATGGTTTATTATATTTCAAATGTACTCATTCTCTAAGCAGGCCTTTCATCTTATTATGCACAGATATAGTGAATAATATGTTCCAAACAGTAGAGCAGACAAATATGAATTACAAAACTTCCACCGTGTATAAACTGGTAACTTTTTTCTTGTTCCTGTCAGCGTACCCTTTTTCTGCTGTCACAAAGAAAAAATTAATATAATTTGATTGACTTTTCATTATTGTCATAATGTCTCTGTAAAACATAACTAGACATGACTGTGTCAGCTGGTATGTTGTTGTCAGTGTAACACAAAAGGAGAATTTTGAAGAATGTTTACACAGCTATACAGAAACATTTACACAGCTGACACAAAGCGCTCATATGGCCACTTGGAGTATTGTTTTTATGTCGCCTTTATAGTGCACCTTTAAAGCCCATGATCATCTTCTGCCATTTTATATAATAGAGCTGTAATAGAGTGGAAAAGAGTGGGAAAATATGTTCTTTTATTTTATGAAATGGCATAAGGGTAAGTAAATAACAGAATAACAGATAACAGATTTTCATTTTTAGGTGAACTATCCCTTTAACTTTTTGAGCAAAGACCTGACAAGGACATACAGACTAGTCATTGTTTGTAGGACTACCAGATCGATCAAATATAAAACTTTTCTAACTAGGCTTGTTTGGTGTTGCTAGCCAAGGGCATGCACAATTAAGCTATCATTGTATGGGTTTAGCTGCTACAGTGCCATGTAAAGTACATTATCTTTCATTATGCTCTGCTAATGTAATTTTCATGTAAACTGGAACTCATAGACATTTACACACTTTGTTTTCCTGCTCAGCACCAGAGGATATTAGTGTTTCAATTTCCCCTTTACTGGTTTAAAAAAAAAAAAAAATCGGCGAATATTCATTTTCCCTCACACTGCCTGTATGAGCTAGTGTTTGGCAGAATTGAGAGACTGTCAGCCAAAAAGACACGAGTATTTCCACGTATTTTCCTGTAAACCCTGTCTGATTGGTCTCGCCTCTGTTCACTGAAGATATAAAATTACAACACCGCCGTCTTCTTTTACTGACCTTCAGTTATGTAGTGACAAACCGTTCCAAGTGGGGAATTATTCAGGGCTAAAAAAAAATTTTCAGGGTAAAAGGTGATGCATTTTACTTAATATTGCTTTCTTAACTATAAATTTGTAATGCAGTATGGTGATTTTATTGACATCAGTAACTGTAATCAAATTACATAAATTTAAAATGTAATGCGTTACATTACTGCGTTATCAGAAAAAATTATTAGATTACAGTAATGTGTTACACCCAACGGTGATTGGTACTTATAATTAATTATTATGCATTTATTTGTTATATACCTTCAGGAAAGAGTAGCTACAATGGTATGCATGTATTTGTCAGAAAATGTGTTAGGCATGGTGAGGGAGTGATACCCTCTGATCAGTTGCCTCCATGTCTTCAGTGACGGCCAGAAACTTTTACCTACTCTCAAAAGAACCTTTCAAGAAAGGCTTCAAAGACATCAGCTGGAACTTCTTTGAGGCCAGCCATGGAAAGGGGGCTCCAGATGGTGTTGGAGGTACCCTTAAAAGATCAGCTGACAAAATTGTCTGCCATGGAGGAGATGTCCCTAATGCAGAGGCCATGTTCCACCAGTTGAGGAACATCTGCACCTCTGTGAAACCCTTTTTGTTGGAGAAGATGTTAAGAGGAAAGAGCAGGAAATGATGGATGTGCCCCTGCTTGTACCTGTCAAAGGAACAGTGAAAATTCACCAAGTCATTAGTTTCTCTCCCGGGACAATTAAATACCAGGATATAACTTGCCTTTGTCAGACAAACAAAGGTGTACTCGACTGTGCATGATATGGGCCACTACGAAGAACCATTACTGCCTGAGGTCATCATGAAAGAAAACTTTGGGCACTGGTGCATTGTCAACTACGATGGTGAAACCTACCCAGGAATCATCCTGGAGGTTGAAGATGTGAGGGTGAAATGCATGCATTAGAATGGAACCAACAAGTTCTTCTGTCCACGAGAGGACATTAGCTGGTACAGGGATTAGTAGCTTGTGTGCCTGATGAAAGAGGCACAACCTTTAAATAAGAGGTCCATCCAGCTAGAAAAGACAATGTGGAATTTCTTAGAAAAACACCTGGGATGCTGGTTTGTTCAATAGTTTACTATTGCTGAAATATCTGTTAGGTGTTAGACTGAAAAATGTTTAAGTTTGAATAGTTGAAGTTTGTTGTGGACATGTGTTCTTCTTCAGGGGGTGGCAGGGTAAATGAGTTGATTTTCTTTCATGAAATATTGTTGTTCAGTGCTTTGATGTCCACCCAGTTTTGTCCTGCCCACCCCATTTCCCCTCTGTACACCCGTTACTGTTACGGAACGGGACTGGAGGCGGACGCAGGTGCAGGTCACAGTCTTTATTAGACACAAAACTCAGGATTAAAGTAAACGCGGTCTTCACCGGGAAACGAGAACATTCGAGGCATGGAAAACAAACGCAACTATTGATCCAAACAATCCTAACAAGGATCAACCAAAGACACGGTATAACACTGAGCCAAGTGCTCAGTCACCCAGGCATTTAAATAAAGAACATCATTAACTCAAAGCATGGACACCTGGGGCAAATTAAAGTCACTTAACACAAAATGCTCAATCAGGAAGCGAGCGAACAAAAACAATGTCACGTGACTCATTCAGAGCCGAGCCAGGGCCCTCTGCTGGCCATGGCGTAACAGAACCCCCCTCCAAAGGGTGCTCCTCCCGGAGCACCAAGAACCCCCCTCCAACGGGGGTCCCGGGCCCCTGTGCGAGCTGTCTCTCGCTGCCACGGAAAGCGAGGCAGCCTCCGTCGGGCAGCAGAGGGGCAGAGCAACACCCCCACCGGGGTTGAAAGTCGGAGCGCCGCTTCCGGCGCCACCCCCCCCGGCGGCTCTGGAACGCTGGGCGCCGGCTTTGGAATGCAGGGCACCGGCCCCCGGCGGCTCTGGAACGCTGGGTGCTGCCCCCCGGCGGCTCTGGAACGCTGTCCGCCGGCTCTGGAATGCAGGGCACCGCCCCCCGGCGGCTCTGGAACGCTGGGCGCCAGCTCTGGAACGCAGGGCACCGCCCCCCGGCGGCTCTGGAACGCAGGGCGGCGCACCCCGGCGGGACTGGCGGGCTGGGCGGCGTCCCCAGCAGGACTGGCGGGCTGGGCGGCATCCCCAGCAGGACTGGCGGGCTGGGCGGCGTCCTCGGCCAGGCAGGGCAGCAGGACAGCTTCCTCGGCTGTGCAGGACAGCGTGACGACCTCCTCGGCTGGGCTGGACAGCAGGACAGCTTCCTCGGCTGTGCAGGGCAGCATGACGACCTCCTCGGCTGGGCTGGACAGCAGGACAGATTCCTCGGCTGTGCAGGGCAGCGGGACGGCCTCCTCGGCTGGGCTGGACAGCGGGACGGCCTCCTCGGCCAGGCAGGGCAGCGGGACGGCCTCCTCAGCCGGGCAGGGCAGCGGGACGGCCTCCTCAGCCGGGCAGGGCAGCGGGACGGCCTCCTCAGCCGCCTTAAGCTGTCGCTCTGAGGTCGCCATGTTGACCTCAGATAGGAGCTCCACAGCTGAGACCTCCCCGTAGGCCTCAGGCTGGAGCTCTGCTGTCCTCGCTGCTCCCCCCCAAAAAATTTCTGGGCCAGCCTTCACCTCTGGACTGCGCAGCATAGTGTACCTCCCCTGCAGTGGGAAGCCCCAGATGCTCAGGTCACTTTGCTGGCTGCGTTGCACGGAGTCGCTCTTTGGTGGCGGGGTAAATGGCGTGAGGGACGACGCGGCATGCAGCACGGCTTTGCACTGAGCAATTTCCTCTTCTAGCTGTTTGCTCATCTCCAGGGACGAACGGTAAAGCGCCCAAATCCTGGCCTCTTCGGCGGTGCTCATGGCTACCTGCTGCTTCCACATTTTGGGCTCAGTATTCTGTTACGAAACGGGACTGGAGGCGGATGCAGGTGCAGGTCACAGTCTTTATTAGACAGAAAACTCGGGATTAAAGTAAACGCGGTCTTCACCGGGAAACGAGAACATTCGAGGCATGGAAAACAAACGCCACTATTGATCCAAACAATTCTAACAAGGATCAACCAAAGACACGGTATAATACTGAGCCAAGTGCTCAGTCACCCAGGCATTTAAATAAAGAACATCATTAACTCAAAGCATGGACACCTGGGGCAAATTAAAGTCACTTAACACAAAATGCTCAATCAGGAAGCGAGCGAACAAAAACAATGTCACGTGACTCGTCCGGAGCCGAGCCAGTGCCCTCTGCTGGCCGTGGCGTAACAGTTACGTTTGTGTTTTTTGATGTTAATAAAATAAAATCAACAAATGTTATGCATATATTTGTGGTTACTTGCAGGGAATGAAATGGCAAAACGAAATAAATTAAAATGGGGCCAAGATTCCAATGAAATTTCTTTTTATTCTAAAAGAAAAGTGTTGAAATTACACTGTGCCTTAAAATACAACTTTTTCAAGTTAATGCTTGTTTATGAAAACTTTGTTAAAGTGCATTTGCAGGGTAAAGTGTGGGACATTTTAGATCTTAGAAAATGTAAATATTACAAAATGTAAACTGTGTATTCAAAACACTTGTAGTGTAACAAGCCCTTTGGATAAAATGATTAAATCATGGAATGTTTTTGATAGAAAAGCTTTGACAGAAATTTTTTTTTTTTTGATAGAAAGTTACCAAGATGAAATGGCACTGAATAGGAAGAATGACCCTAATACCATGTATATCTTTTCTCCTCTTTTGACACCTCTGATCATAAACTCATTGAATTTAGTCTCAGTCTACCTGCTCAAAAGAAATGCAGTAACACAATGATATTCTATAGGGACCTTAAATCTGTTGATGCCACATTACTCTCTGCTTCCATTGCTTCCTCTACAAATTCTGATGTCTTTGATATCTCCTGGCCTTCAGTGATACTCTCAAAGTACTAACTCAGTTATTTCTGATATTTTGCATGAGCACACTCCTATTAAGACTAGGCCTGTCCCCTCCTCCCACATTTCCCCCTGGTATACCCCTCAGCTCCAGGCCTTAAAAGTCATTGGTAGACTGCTCGAGCACCTTTATAGGAAAACTGGTCTTACTGTTCTGATCTCTGCTCGGCCTAACAATGTTTCCCCAATGATCAGTAAAGCAAGCAATAGGCCTAAGGTTTGTTTGACGCAATAAATAAGCTCACCCAACCTCCAGCTCATGATGTTCGCACATCTTAAGAACTCTGTTGCTCTTTCCTGAATTATTACCAGGAAAAGTGGAATGCTGTGTGTCACTGCTTTATAGGCAAGGCCTCAGATTTTAGTTTTCTGCCTGACCACTCTTGCCAACAATTGTCTAGCTTAACTCCTACATACCCCTCTTCTATCAGTGACTAAATACTTTAAATCCAGTTTTTCATCTTGCCACCTTGATCCTGCTCCTACATTTCTCCTCAAGTGCTGTCATTCTGTCCTTTCTGCACCTATTTCTCACTTCATAAACAGATCTTTAGCTTCTGCTTCTCTCCCTTTACCACTTAAAACTGTGGCAGTGACTTCAGTTCTTAAAGAAAAACCCTAACTTGGACCCTACTGTTCTTTCAAATTTTTGCCCTATCTCAAACTTAGCATACATTTCCAAAATACTGGAAAGTACTGTTGCTTCCCAGCTCCAGTCTTTCCTTGCTCAAAATAATCTCTTTGACACCATTCAATCTGGCTTTCGTCCTCTCCATAGCACTGAAACTGCCCTCATAAGTGTTGTCAATGACCTATTACTCTCTAGTGACTCTGGTTCTCTTTCTATTCTTCTATTACTTGATCTTAGTTCCACTTTTGATACTGTCTGTCATGATGTACTTCTCTCCCTACTCTCAGATATTGGTGTCACGGGTGCTGCTCTTTCTTGCTTACTTCATATATATATATATATATATATATATATATATATATATATATATATATATATATATATATATATATACTGCCTCTGGGTCAACTTATTCACTGCCAGGGTTTCGGTTAACACTGTTATGCTGCTGACATTCAAATCTATACAGCTTGTAGATCTGCTCTCACTCTCCAGACTGTCTGCATGTGTAAATTGCATACAAGGATGGCTTAACTCCAACATTTTAAAACTGAACATGGGCAAAATTGAGATCATTATAATTGGAACACCAACACTTACTATAAATATCATTTTTGCCCTTAGTTATGACATTGATAGTACTCTCATTATACCATCTAGTACTGTAAAAATTTAGGAAGCATCTTTGATCACTCCCTCACCTTTGAAGTGTATATAAACTCCATTTCTACAGTTGGATTCTTTCACCTCATCGCATTGCTCACCTCTGTCCCTTCATTAGTCTCAAAGATGCTGAAACACTGGTTCATGCATTTATATCCTCATGTCTTGACTACTGCAATGCACTCCTCATTGGTTTACCTTCTAATTCTATTGCTAGGTTGCAATATATTCAAAATTCTGCCGCTAGACTTCTTGCACATACCAAGCGTTCAGCTCACATTGCTCCAATCCTGTTGGAACTGCATTGGCTTCATTTCGCATTAAAGATAAAATAATCATGCTTACATATAAATCACTTCACGGTTTGGCACCTTGCTATCTTAGTGAACTGCTTCTCACCTACAACCCGACCTGCTCTCTCAGGTCCTCTGGGTTTGGACTCTTTCCGAACCCAGTCTTTCAGTGTAGTAGCACCCCAATTCTGGAATTCACTCCTTCTCACTCTCATCTGACGCATCACATCCATCCCAGAGTTCAAATCCCAACTTAAAACGTATCTGTTTTCTCAGTGTTATTTGTCCTAATGTGTTTCTAACCATTTTGCTCTCAATGACTGTACTATCTGTACTGTGTTTTCACTTTTTGTGTTTGTCCATGATTGTTGATTGTTTATGTATTATTACATTATTATTATAAAGCATCCTTGAGCTCTGGAAAAGGCGCTATATAAATTAAACATATTATTATTATTATTATTATTATTGTTGTTATTTCAAATACACATGTTTAAGGGCCTAATGTTTAGGGCCTAACACTTATTGTCCTGCCTGTTTTATCCTGCCTGTTTTGTCTGGCATGGCTCACTAACCATTTTATCAATCTGTTCCTGAAACTTGTTTAGCAAGACTGGATATTTGGCAGAGAGAGTAACTTTTGGTGTAGAGCAGTAGAGACTGTGTAAGCCTGAATGAAACTCTGGCAAGCCCAGTTTCCTCCTCTGCATATTCTGTCACAAGGATGATGATCTCTACATCAAATCTTTATCTGTGCTCTGCCACTGTATATTTCTTAAAGTTGAAGAAGTCTTTGTAGCTTTGAAAAATGATAAGCATTTTCAGTAGGATTCAGGAAAAACTGAATTTGGAATCAAGGACTACCTCTCAACCTCCGATCTCACCAACGTTATTCATCCTACCCAGAAATGCTTTATCATTTTTCAAAGCAGTGAGTGCAAATTATGTTAGTGGCAGCAACTGTCAACTAATGTGAGGGACTGAGATACTGCCCTCCTAAGCTTATTATTACCAATGATTAATTTAGATCCAGGGCCTCTGTCACAATGTGATTCACTAAGAGAAAGAAAATTTCTTAATTTGGCTGATGGACTGAAGTATCTTTCTGGTTTTCCTTCTTGAAGTGAGGGACAGGACCTGCAGACAGGCCTCCATGCAGAAAAAGAAAACCATAACTGGTTAAATCAGTCCACACTATTCCTTTATGATATTTTACTTCATACCAACTTTTCTCTCTGACAGTATTATGGATGCTTTTAGATATTGTGTGCTTTTAGGCCCTGTAAACAAAACTGCAAGGAAGAAATAGGTATTAAATCATGATATCGTTTATTTGATCATTTGTAGGTATCAATTTCATCATCAGGTAGAAACAGAATATAAGGATCTTTCAGCCAAAAAGTGTACTCTCCTTCATAGTTTCAAATAAGAATAACATGTAATTCATTCATTCATTCGTTCATTCATTCATTCACTTTCAGTAGCAGCTTTATCCTGGTTAAAGTTGCAGTGGATCTGGAGCGTATCCTGGGAAAGCTGTTTGCAAAAGAGGAAAGCACTCTAGATGTCCTAGCCAGTCCATCACAGGGACTGCACACACACACTAATACATTGTTAAAATTGTATTTCCACATAACTACTGGAAATTTAAAATAGACAATTTACATTGGGTGGTGGGAGGAAATTGAAGCACCTAGAAGAAATACACACTGACACAGGCAAAACAACCACAAATGAACTCCACATAGACAGTAAGTCAGTTCCTGGAGTTGTGAGTAAAAATGCCAGTATATGTGCCATCATGTCACCTCATATCATTTGTACATGCATCAAAACATGACAAACTGCAAAATGCATGCATATCAGGTAGATTTTTTTTTTTTTTTTACCATGTGCATATTATCATTAGAAAGCAGTCTACTGGGGATTCATTTAAATACAAATTACTCCAATCTTTTCTCTCTTTGTTTTTGACATGGCGTGACATATCAAGATATGTGAAGGTATCATTAGCTGAATAATAGTCACTCAAGGCAATTATGTTTGTATATGGTGTCTAATTTATCTGAGAAGGCATTCCATTTATACTGTATGATGATGAGAACATTTTGTGTTTTATTGTTTTAGTGCATTATATAACATATAACTGAATCATTTTTATAAGTGTTTATTTCCTTATAAACTATGCAATGTCAGCATTACTAATACAGAAGTATAGAAAATACAGTTTCATGGCATAACTGCTTGCTCATGTTCAGCCCTGGAAATCTTATGAATCTGTAGCTGAAGTAACCTAATGATAGATGTGACAGGTATCCTGCGATATGAGTTGAGACAAAACAGAGGAACACTGTTAAATATTGCTTTAAATTGTTGCTTTTATTTAATTACTGTATCTTCAAAATTAGCTTATTTTCAATTAATATACTGAAAAATACATCAATGCATAATTTAAATGGTTGCTTTCTTGGACATTCAAAATAGTTTTATTCCTTCGATTCAAAACATCAAATGATTTTCTTAATATATGCAATTCATAATTAATGGCATAGGTTGCAGCAGCACTTTAAAAAGTGTTATTACAAAATTTTTCATCATGAGTAATTTCCTGGAAACCAGTGTGAGCTGGGTTGTAATGACAGGTGAAATATAAAAACAGGATTTGGAAGAAAAAGAGTAAGTCCACTTGGCCAAGATCTCTTATGGACACTTTCCATAAGAGCAACAAAACAAAATTCACTTTAATTTATCCCAGCGATGCAATGTCTCACTTACTGCATGGTAACTACTAGATTATGATCATTACTTTCTTATTACCTACATACTGTCAAGCTGTGTATTCTTTTCATCTGGATACAGTAGATGGCTTTACATATAAGGTAGATGATTAATATTTAAAATACCTGAAATACATCAGTTATGAGTACTCATAATCCACACTTTATACAAGTCTTTATACAGATCTGAGTAAATCATATACATATACAGTATTTTCTTCAAATCATATGAACCAAAAGAAGAACATAAAGCTATCAAAGCAGTTTTCTGCAAATGAACAATTCTTGAGTACATATTTTAATGACTTTGATCATATAGACAGTTATGCACTGCTCGCTGAAACACTTTTTTATATAGCTTATATTTTTCAGACACAGGATGATGAATACACAATGTAAAATATTATACAGATTTTAACTATATAGTCAAAAAGAGATGAAGACTGTCTCAGTTCCTTTTAACTACCAGACAATATGATGACCATTTTTTCCATTAATAAAAGATACACCTTGCCTACAAATGTGTGAATAATCTTTAAATATTAAATATAGAACAGCATTCAGTGCTAGTTTATTAATACTCACTGTTATATATCATATATTGGAAAATGTATCAGTCTTTGCTCACTGTGAGTCATACAATCAGTCATAAAATCTTTAATTTATGCTGGTGACACAAGGCCAAGGAGTCTCCCTCTTAGTTTGGCTGTAACTGTAAATTTGACAGGCTTCAGTACTAACCCGTATGAGCAGTCCATAGTGAGAGTCTGAGAGGGGTTACTCTTGAATGTGCACTGATGCAGCAGAATGGCTAAGAACAAGAATATCTCTGTCTTGGCAATCTGGTCACCAATGCATCTCCTCTTACCTGTGGAGAAGATCATTACACTACTGGTCAAGTCCTTGTTAAGGGCTCCATTCTCATCCAGGAACCTTGAGGGATTGAAGATTTGGGGGTCCTGCCACTTCTGTGGGTCATGGTTCACAGACCACTGGTTGATGAACACCACTGTGTCTTTGGGGATGTGGAAGCCCTCGATGGTGACGTCTGTGGTGGTGGAGTGGGGGATAGTGACAGGAACAAAGCTGGTGTAGCGCATGGTCTCATAGATGAAGGCATCCAGGTAGGCCAGGCTGACCTTGTCCTCCATTGAGGGCAGTCTGTCACGGCCAACCACTTTATCAATCTGCTCCTGGAGCTTGGTCTGCATGGCTGGGTACTTCACTAAGAGCAGCAACATCCACTGCATAACAGTAGATACAGTGTCCTGTCCTGCTCCAATGAGATCTGTCACAGTTCCCTCTACAAAGTCTTTAGTCAACATGTTATTTTTTCCATGTTCAATCACACTAATGATTGCATCACTCATGTCCCGAGTTACATCGGGGTCATATGTGTCTCTGTGCTGCACAACTTTGTCTTTCACATAAGCAAAGAACTCCTTATTGATAGTCTTGAAGTTCTGGTAAACACTTCGCACTGGGTTTGGGAAAGACTGAAGCCAAGGCATGACATCTACTAAGCTCCCAGCACCCACTGTCTCTCCAAACTTATCTACCCTACCCAGAAGTGCCCTGAACTCGGGGTCATCATGTCCGTAACGTTTTCCAAAGCAGAGAGCACAAATGACGTTAGCAGCAGCAACTGTAAATTCATGTGAAGGATTGAAATAACATCTATCTGCACTCAGCCTGAGAAAACTCTGAACCATATCCATGGCCTCTGCCACAATATGCTGTTCAAAGGCCTTCTTGGTCTGACTGTTTGCAGATGAGAACGCCCTCAAGGTAGATTGAGCTACTCTCCGGTGTGCCTTCCACTGTTCACTGTAATTGCTGAATGTCATACTTTTCCCCCCAGATATAATTTGAAAGGAGATGAAATTTGGTCTTCCTGCAAACTCTTTGCTATGTTGTACGAGAGCTTGTCGTATGGCTGTGTATCCATTCAGCACCACTATGTCATTGCAGCCCAGTCGGATCTGGTAGACATTGCCATACTTCTTTGCAAGCCTGGAGAAGGTAATGTGGGGCATTTGGCCTAGTTGCATGGCATTGCCCACTAGTGGCCATGCAAAAGGCCCTGGCAGCCTTTTCTTGAGAGCAAGGTTGCGGATCCACAGACAGGCCTCCAGGCAGAAGAGAAAAATGAAGGAAATGATGAGGGCTGGTTGGACTTGTCCACTCCATTCCTTTATGATGCTGCTTCCCTTCATGCCAAAGTCACTCTCTGATAATGCCATCTCTTGATTCTGCTGTAAAGTTCCAATTCTGATTTGGACAACCAAAAATCTAATTTATGTTTCAAAACATGATTTCTCAGTAGGTTGTTTAGGAAAGCAATAATTCAAAGACAGGTAGAACAAACAAACAAACAAACAAAACTCACAATGGATGAAATATTTCTCCTTTTTCCTTTTCTCAGTGAAAAAAAAAGTTCACGTGAACTGAGCTTCTGTATGTTCAGATGGTTCAGGCTAAGATCTCTCAATATTATGAATATGGCGTGTGTTCTGATTTCTGGTCACAGAAAGTTACTCTGTTCGATCTGGAAACCCGGTGCGTGTTATATATGTTTCCAGCACAGGGGCCGGGCTCCATGCGGTTCTCTTCACTCCTCCCACACGCCTGGAGAGCTGCTTGTGTTACCTTTGCGCACAAGTAACTCGCAGCACAAGAAAAGAGGAGGCGAAACCGAGCAGTTAAGTGATGCTCCTCGTGGACCGCGAAGGAATATTTTAAATGCAAATTTCCATGCTTGTGTCCGTTTGGAAACTTTTAGGTATTTTGCGCAAAACCAGACTGGAACTGGTGGAAGTTCTTCGTACGAAATGCGCACACGGTTTGTTTCAGTTCTTCGCATCTTTGAAATGTTCATATCATAGACACACAGATGTATAATAAAGATCTCCTTGTATTGTACAATAAATGTTCTATACCATCGTTCATTTTTATGCCTGCTACAAATGTTTCCAGTTGTTAAGGTCTCTACCCTAAACGTGTTCCTCATAAAGAGAGAAACATGTGAGTGGTGCGTTACTTTTTATGGCTGTTTTGTAGGGGAAAAGTTTAAAAATGACCAACCTGACAGAATAAACCCTGAAAGTAGTTTAGTAAAAACAATTCATACAATAACTCATGCACACACACACACACACACATATATATATATATATATATATATATATATATATATATATATATATATATATTTCACGCGTTATGAACCCCCACTACATATTAAAACGCGACATTGTCATAATTTTTATAATTTTTGTCTGAGCAAATTGAATTACAGATCTCCCAACATGCTTAGTTTATAATTGGCCAAAAAAAGAGAACAAGATAAAAGATCTGTTGTGGTAATAACCTAATTTAAATGTGTCCCAAGGGCAATAAATTGGCCGGAGCTGGGTGCGCATTTGTAATAAACACACAAGAAGTATTTACTCTCAATAGCTTCTAATAAGTTGAGAATTTTAATAGTTGTAAAAAAAAAAAAAAAACCGCATGCGTTAAAACTCATATGTTTACAATTTTACAAATAATAATACATGTAGGCCTAATTTAATTTATTTATTTGTGTTTTGTTCTAATGTTTATTCTTAGCTTAGAATAATTTCTCACGGTTGTTGCACGTGCAACATGTGTCATAACTATTAAAATGCACAATTTTTTTTGTAGCTATCGAGACAAAATACTATCTATCTATATCATATATGCAGTATATACTTCATATGCGGCATCAGTTCATGGCTTCGCGTTTGTCAAGGTTGCTCTAGATATTTTAACTGCTGGTACAGTACTGTAAATATTACCTCTTGGCTGAAAAAGTTTTTTGCCCTATTTTTATGCCTTTGTGGTTGGTAAGACATTGGCACAATATACAAAGTAGAATTTATTTCTCATGCAAATCACTCTAGCTCTAGTGATTATATTAACCTAATTGAGAACTCAGATCCTGAGGTGAAACATTTCTTGCCTGATAGCCAGACACAAAAATTTGTGTTTCTTGTTCCTCACCAGCTGTGGAGTTTATTTTTGTAGGAAGTTAATGGCTGTAATTAACAGAGTGAGCCAGTGAGTTTAGAGGAACAGAGCCATCTAATAATCTTAAAAAGTCACTCTCTTTTACAAAAGTGTGTGTGTGTGTGTGTGTGTGTGTGTGTGTGTGTGTGAGAGAGAGAGAGAGAGAGAGAGATTGTTTCATTTGTAAATCTTACAAGTATTATGCGTGTAGGTATTTAAACTGATCTGTTTCTGAGAGCTATGACAAACAGAGCACCAAATTGTTCATAATTTAAAGTTCACATTGTGACCATACACCAGAAGTACGGCATGCCTGTTTCCTAAAACACCATTGTGTTAAGATCAGCATAAATTTGTGAATGTTGTATATACTTAATTGTATCTCAGTGTTGTGACATTATGAGATAGTTGAGAAGCTCATGAAACTTCTTATAGTCATGTTACTGCATGAACATTTTTTTTGCATGAGTATAGGGGGACCTATACAATATTAAGCAGGTGGTTTTAGTGTTATGAGTAATGGCTTACACACACACACACACACACACACACACACACACACACACACAACCATCAGCCATAACATTAAAACCACTTGCCTAATATTATGACGGTCCCCCTTTTGCACCAAAACAGCTCTGACCCACTGATGCATGGACTCCACAAGACCTGTGAAGATGTGCCGTGGTGTCTGGCAACCAGACATTAGCAGCAGAACCTTTAAGTCCTGTAAGTTGCGAGGTGGGGCCTCCTTAGAGCAGACTTGTTTGTCCAGCACATCCCACAGATGCTCGATCAGATTGAGATCTGGGGAATTTGGAGGTCAAGTCAACACCTTGAACTCTCTGTCATGTTCCTCAAACCATTCATGAACAATTTTTGCAGTGTGGCAGGACACAATATCCTGCTGAAAGAGGCCACTGCCATTAGGGAATACCATTGCTATGAAGGGGTGTACTTGGTCTGCAACAATGTTTAGGTAGGTGGTACGTGTCAAAGTAACATTCACATGAATGCCAGGACCCAAGGATTCCCAGCAAAACATTACCCAAAGCATCACACTGCATGTGCCGGCTTGCCTTCTTCCGCATACTGGTACCACCTCTTCCACGTGATGCAAAAGAAAATGTGATTAATCAGACCAGGCCACGTTCCATGGTCCAGTTCAGATGCTCACATGTTCACACATTGTAGGCGGTGGACAGGGGTCAGCACTGTCAGGTTATTATTATTATTATTATTATTATTATTATTATTATTATTATTATATAAAATATCACGCTCAGTCCAGAATGCCTAAAAACAATTGTTGCTTCCCATGGCTCATCCAGACATGAATTTAGAATTTAGTGATATATGAAATCTTAGGATGGGGAAATAATATTTCCTTTATCAAGAAGATAAACAGATGTTGCTTCATACAGTGTTTCCTGCTGGCACAAGTCCCTATCTTTTCTGGGGAATCCTCCAATGTAGCATAATACTCTTCTGCTCCATTCTCACTCTGTGAACACATGGCCTCATGTTGCCATTGAGACTAATGAGAGCCAGATGAGCCGTGCGTGAATGTGTGCATAGGCATGCATATGTCTGCCATGTGGTTGCCATGTTTGCCTGTGATTATCCCCTGTAGCCTGGCTGTGAAAAATGGGTTCTAACCCCAGGCTGACTCTCCTGAGGTAGCGTGAAAGAGGTTTAAAACCTTGATGTGTTCAGACAGGTCGCATGGTGGACACAGCCGGTCCAGCTCTGGAGCTAATTATGGTTTACTAGTCTCATTTCCACTTCTCATTGAGCTACCGTTAAAAAAAGCTGTTTTAGTTACTCAAACCTCTGAGTGAGTTCAGTCTTTATGTTGCACAGATAGTCTTCCTTGATGCAATCCCTAGCACAAAATATATAAAGTTACAACATTAGTGACACTCTGGATATATGTGCATTGCAATTAATTTGATAACAGTCTACTATACTAAAATGACTAAATATACACAAATTAAGACCAGTTTAAAGCAAGAACTTTTCAACTTTTGTAATATTTTTATATAGTATTATAGTATAGTAAATATTTTTAAATAGTAAAAGAAAATAAGGTAGGGAATTTCCTACCTTACAGCTCCAGGAGTCTCATTTATGAGACAGCTGTGCATACACATAGAATGAAATTTATTTAAGGTTTTCACAGTACTGACCATATGTATGCAGGAACCCCTAGTGGTATAAAAATGTTGGGTGGGTAAACTGATTATGAGTCGCTCCCATCACACTTGTGACCAAACAGATTATATTGGTGTTTAGCCATGGGCACATTTCAATGAGCAACTGAAGACAGGTCTGACATTTTCCAGTCATGTGCTGAATAATCACACGTCATGCATTCATATCACACATTACATTTCCAAATATGGAAGGTGAAAAGACAACAATAATAATGCAACTGGGGCAATAGAATAATAATAAAAAAGCAAGTGGGGCAATAGAATGCATGTATGTAGCCATAAAATCATAACCATAAAATTCATATTTATTTCTTAGACAAACCACTTATAAAACTGCCAAATAAATCATTATATTTCTACTCTACATCATGCAACAATATCTCTAATTCATTGTTGGCGAAGTTCATCTCCTTGTACTCCACGCTGTAAAAGTATCGCAAGCAGGCTACTGGGCTTTTAAAGGGAAGTTGTTTACCATATATGGCGATTTGGGGTGTTTCATTATGCACTTGAGTTTAGCCGTGTACAAGCAGAGCAATGGGATTTATCAACGTCCATTGAGTTCACATGCATGTCATGGCCCCAGGGACAATTCCATCTTTGACCACTAGAGGGCACCCTGATTGTCGTCTTCTTCTTCTGTTGTCTTCCTCCATTTCGTGTTTTAACCATTCCCATGTGTGTTTCGTTTCCCTGATTGATTAGTGCTCCTATTTAAGTTCCCTGGGTTTTCTTTTCAGTTGCTGGAACATTGCATGAAGTCAGGTTATGTTTGTGTTCCTGCTCACCCTTTGTTATTGTTCAGTTTATGCACTGTTTGGTTTTATTTAGTGTTTTCTTAGGGTTTCTTTCCTAGTTGTACTAAGTTTCTGATAGCCCTAGTACCTAGTGTGTTTATTCCTCATGTTTGTTTTCCTGAGACTGTACCCTGTGTTCTGTCTTCAATAAAAGAAGTTCTGCATTTGTATCCACCTCCTGGACTCCCTCATGACTGAATGCTCCAGCCACTCATGTATACAGCAGAACTTCAGTGCTGGTTGGGAGTGGATTTTGGCTTGTGAGGTGGGGACACCTTAAGAGCCGGTTCACCAACAGGAGGGACTTTTTGGTGCAGTGGGATAGACTGGACTATTAGAGGGGTTGAGCTCTAAGTTGGAGGCTCTCTGCTAAACCCCACCCCCTGGGCAGCTGAGGTCATTGTGCGGCTTCGGTGTTCCCCTGGGGGACGTCGCGTGGCTTCGGCGTTCCTGTTAAGGCCATTGCTCCCCCAGGGACAACTCCATCTTTGGCCACTAGAGGGTACCCTGATTGTTGTGCAACAATTTCTGTTGTCTTTCTCCATTTTGTGTTCTAACCATTCCCATGTTTCATTTTCCTGTTTAGTGCTAAAATTTAAGTTCCCTGGTTTTTCTCCTCAGTTGCTGGAGCATTGCATCAAGTTGGGTTATGTTTTTGGTCTGAGTTCCTACCTTTTTGTTATTGTTCAGATTATGCACTGTTTTTATTTAGTGGTTTCTTTCCTGGTTGTACTAAGTTTCTGATAGCCCTGGTACCTAGTGTTTCTTTGCTTTTGTTTTCCTGAGCCTGTGTTCTGTCTTCAGTAAAGTTCTGCATTTGTATCCAGCTCCTGGACTCCTTCATAATGAATACCAATTTTCTTTTGTGTACTGGCAGTGCTTGTGTACAAATTTAGAAGTTTATGCACAATTTGATAAGTGAGACCCCAGGTTCCTGGTTTGACCCTGAACTTGGGTTAGGTTTGGTTTCCACCTCTCTCAGCAAGTCAGAGCATGCTGCATGGACATGCTGACCATACTTGTGTGTAAGTTTCAGGGACACTAGGGGGCAGTGTCACATGTACAAATCCATAATTACAGGAAATGGACAGCAAAAGAAACAAACATTTGGAATGGAAAAGAAAGTTCTGTGTTTCACCATAGGAATAATGGATGGAAGACTGTGCTCAGAAAAGTTAAGGAAAAAAATGATGGTGCAAAAAAAGCCTTGCATGAGCCATTCTAGACAAAATCCATTCTCACTGAAAATTTCTGAAGGATTTTTCTGTAATGAGTAGTACCAAGAGTTCATGAATTAAAGCACTTCAGTGTATTAATGCTTAAATGATGTAAACCATTTGAGTTGCTATGTTTTACATTACATACATTATGTCTTATGCTGGGAGTCTGTTAGAAAATAAAAATAGTAAAAAAAAAAATAGTGAAAATAAATTGGATGTTATAATAGCAGCTACAGCCAGTAGCACATTGTATACACAATACAATAGCATAGTTTTCTATAAATCCTTGATAAAATGTATCACTGAGATATAGTATGTGTGACACTGTGTTCTCTTCAGGTTAACAGGCATTTTTGCTTGACTTTATTTGCTTCTGGTGTAACTGCAGCTTTACTATCAGTGCAGAGTTTTGTGTGTTCTTCTCCCATGTCTGCATAGGTTTAGCAGTTACAGAAGATCAAATAATTAATGTAATCTATCAGTGTTAGTGATGATCAAATCCTTCGGTGAAACCTTTAACGTTCACCCTGCAGTCTGGCCCGGAGTAATACTCAGTGGCACAACCCTTTTCTCTTCAGTAACAATCATGTAGTATGTGCTGCTTAGGATCATTGGCTGATAGTTATTAAAATATAACCTCTTGTGTAGAGGTTTTGCACTTCCACCTAATACTCAGTGATGATGACAGTCACATTAATGTACAAAATACCATTATTTTAAACTTGGACCATGACCCCAAACTGCATACTCCCATACTAAATGTCACTACATCATTGGTTTTCTTAATATTTAGGCAGTTAGTATGCATTATGTTTGGGAAACAACCTATAATTCCTTCTCTCTGTTGTCACAAGCATTCTCAGCTAAGATTTGTATGATGGAGAACAGTGCAGCACATGCCATGTTACAAAATGTATCTCTCAATAGCATTTTTCTAGAGGGTAATTCCAAATTGTTAGGATGCGCCTAAAGAAAACTGCATGGTGCATGTCTTGATATTAAATTTTACTTCATAATCAAGTCCAATCTCAGTGTGTTGGATAAAAAGAAATTTTTTAAATATATTGTTTCCTTTTCTAAATGATTGGATTACTGTACCAACCAAATGTAGCAATGTACAATGATGCGGTGCCTACAGCCATGTAGAAAATCATGGTAAACCTTTTTTTAATTACAGAAAAAAAAATTCAGGTGAGGTTTCTCAATTTCTCTATATAGCCTATTTTCTTCTTCCCTGCCTATATGACATTTAAATGAGGTATGACACAGTGCAGAAGCATCATGCATCAATATCTATACAGGCTCTGCTGTTGCTGCTGAGGGCTGTTCTCGCGTGCAGGGATGAGTTTGCGTGCCATGGAGGCCTATAGCGTGTGCAGCTCCCAGTCACCGGGCTCCAACCTCCCTGGGGAGCTGGGGGAGGAGATTCTGCTAAGAGATTAAAATGGGATGGAGAAAGAAGGAAGGGGGGGGGGGGCAGAGAACACACACTACTCAGAGAAATGGCTTCCAGATGACCCTGATTTCAGTCAGTTTAACCCACCGTAGAAGCTGCCCAAGGACCAATCAGAGAGTACGTAACCTAATTAAGTGTTCAACATTGAGGATGACACAAAATAACAAGTGTTCTCAATATTCTTGGTGGACTTACATAGGCTCTGGTGTTATTTCACAGTTTGTTATGAATTTGTATCAGGTTGTTTTTTTTTTTTTTAGGTAAAACATTTTTCTTTCTGAAACTGAAATTAAGTGTGTGATATGCTCCCATATATGGGTTTTAGACCATACATCTACACCTACACAGACATATACACTTAGATGTTGATTAGCATATGGACCCTGGAGATAGAAGCTCCTGAGGACTGCAGCAGAAAAGTTTTCACCCTGTCGTCCAGAGATTGTGACTCTGAATCCCGATGAACCCATAGCCATGTGGCTGGGAGTCCAAGAGAGCAAAAAAAAAAAAAAAAAATGGCCATGCTCTCTGGGTGAGAGGGATGGCATACTCTTTCTCCCCTGTCAATCACAGGGTGTCTGTGAGCTCATGTACAGTATGTGTATGTTATGCCACCCCATGATGCAGCATGTGCAGCAGTTTGAAAAGATTCATGTGTCTCAGAGGAAGCTGTCGTATGATATCTTGTATCTTGTGACACGTGTATCGTCAATATTAGTTTATTAATTAACCTTAATTAAGTATGTGGACACCTGTCCATCCCATCCATATGTGGGTCTTCGCCAAACTGTTGCCACTAAGTTGAAAGCACACAGTTGTATAGGATGCCTTTGTATGCTGCAGAATTACTGGGTTCTCTTCACTGGAACTAAAGAACCCCCAAACCTGTTCCAGCATGACAGTGCCCCTGGGCACAAAGCTAGATCTATAAAGACATGATTTGCAAATTTTGGTGTGGAAATATTTGAGTCTTGCCCTCAGCCCCACTAAACACTTTTGGGATGAATTGGAACATGTACTGTGCCACGGGCCTTCTCCCTTAACATCAGTGCCTGACCTCACTAAAGCTCTTATGGCTGAATGAACACAAATCCCCACAACCATGTTCCAAAATCTGGTGGAAAGGCCTTCCCAAAAGAGTAGAGGTTATTATAACAGCAAACAGTGGAACCAGCTCCATGTTAATGTCAATGGTTTTGGAATGAGCACACATAGGTGTGATGGTCAGGTGTCCGCATAATTTTGATCCATCCATCCATTTTCTGTACCACTTATCCTACACAGGGTCGCCTGGAGCCTATCCCAGGGAACTCAAGGCACAAGGTGGGGGACACCCTGGACAGGGTGCCAATCCATCGCAGTGCACAATCACACACACACACTATGGACAATTTGGAAATGCCAATCAGCCTACAACGCATGTCTTTGGACTGGGGGAGGAGACTGGAGTATCTAGAGGAAGCCCCTGAAGCATGGGGAGAAAGTGCAAACTCTGCACATACAAAGTGGAGGCAGAATTCGCCACCCAACCCTGGAGGTGTGAGGCAAACATATTAACCACTAAACCACCGTGCCCCCCTACTTTTCTCATTTTAATAATAATCCATCCATTTTCTGTTCCGCTTATCCTTACTGGGTCGTGGGGAACCTGAAGCCTATCCCGGGGGGGCATGGGGCACAAGGCGGGGGACAGCCTGGATGGGGTCTAATAATAATAATAATAATAATAATAATAATAACTTGATCCTAGATTATCCTGACTCATACTGTATAGGAAGCCTTGGGGGGTGCATGGGGTGGTTGTATTTCATATGGATAATAAATTAGCTTTACTACTTCTCTAGCTTACTAGCTTTACTCCTTTTTTCTTACCTCAGCTTGACCATAGACATGAGAAAGAGATCAACACCTCATTAATTTGCAATAGATTTTTTGTTTATCTTGTTTATCAATATATCAATATATCTTGTTTATCAATATATTTTTGTTATGTTTA
Organism: Ictalurus furcatus; assembly: GCF_023375685.1. Taxonomy (NCBI): domain Eukaryota; kingdom Metazoa; phylum Chordata; class Actinopteri; order Siluriformes; family Ictaluridae; genus Ictalurus; species Ictalurus furcatus. The sequence goes on along the minus strand of NC_071263.1, from coordinate 8,945,851 downwards.
ACTTGCAGTTTTGTTTATCTGTGCTTTTTTTGTGCTGTCAAACAGAACCCTTTGTGCTATTTTTGGCAAGTCATTAAAAGTGTAGAGACTAATGTAGTGCTGAGTGACCACATGGGTCATTAAATATATGCAAAATATTTTAGCAGAAAAAATATGACACAAAGACAGCACAAATGAAAAGAAATGCTTCTGTCCATTTTCTCCTCATATAGGACACCAACTTCACAGAGTTCTACAGAGTTATTTGTTGGCTGCCATGGTCTCCCTTTGTCAACTTAACATGCACGTGCTGTGAGAACAAAAATGAAATAAATTTAGAATGAATTTTCAAATCCATTTTCCATTGAGACAGTGCAGTGGTGAGAATATGTACAGTATACTGCAAAGAGAGGAGGAGGTGTTTGCTTCTTTACATTTGAATCCTGTCATTTTTCTATTATGGCTATCTCTGATAATGAAATTTCATTTCATTGGAGGGTGTAAATGAGAGAAATGCCATTTCATTTTGCCACCATTGTTACATAATCACATAAAACATATCCTCACAATTTGCACATTCATGTCTGTGAAGCTATGCATAGCTTTGATCCAGATAATTTGATGAAATGTCAATATTAGTACCCCAAATGGCAAAGGCAAGTCATGGAATTAAAATTCCAAAAAGTTGGGACACTGTGTAAAATGTAAATAAAAACAGAATGCAATTATTTGTAAATCTCATAAACCCATATGTTATTCACAATAGAACATAGAAAACATATCAAATGTTTAAACTGAGGAAATGTACCATTTTAATAAAAAAAATAAGGTAATTTTGAATTTGATGGCAGCAACACGTCTCAAAAAAGTTGGGATGGGGCAACAAAAGGCTGTAAAAGTAAGTGCTACTAAACAGAAACAGCTGTAGGAAGATTTTGCAACTAATTAGGCTAATTGGCAATAAGTCAGTAGCATGATTGGGTATACATTTTTTTGGAACTGGGGTTGTAAAAGCATGATTATCCTTTCTTGTTTCAATGATGAGAGGTTGACTTTCACATTTTTTTGATATTTCTGAATTGATTGCTTAGTGCCTATTAAGCAAATACCACAAAGGGCCAACACAGTGCCAAGACTGGGTTGGTTTCTGTAAACAGTAGTTCCATGTAGTGTGGGCACTGCAATACATGGCATGTTGCATTGTGCCAAAGAGCATAACATATTTAATGATTTAATTACGTAACATTTAAGTAGACATGAAAGAGAGACAAATGTGGGTGGCCTTTGCTGAAGTACAATCAATTTCTGCACAGCCTTGTGGCATACCACAGGCATCTTTTCGTATAAGAAACACAATTATCACAGTCAAAGATTTGGTTTGCATTTTGGGTGAATGCTCAACTCAGGTCATGAAGCTGTGAAACTTTGTCAAAGAATCAGAGGAAGAAGCTGAAATTCTGTTCCCTCTCACTCCGAGCATTAATCATCTTCAACTGTCCACCCACCCCATTCCACCATAACATGTGTTCCTAGAAGAGCCTGCCAATATTTTACATGGTCTGCTAACTCTGTTCTACATATGTTGAATGTATCACTTGTAATATTTACTACCCCCTTCTTTGTAGATTATGCTATGGTAAACCTCCAGGGCCTGCATTCACAAAGATTATTAAGGTCAAAGTGGCTCCTAACTGACGGATTTAGTAGAAACTCTTAATTGTAATAGAAGAATAGAGAATCCTAACTTTTTTCAGTAAGAGAGTAATTGACAAAGGATTTAAGAGCTAAATGTATGCTCTAAATGTCAAGCTCCGCCCGTGCCACAGTCTGCTGACAGGGCCAGCCAAGCTCCGCCCGCGCCACAGTCTGCTGACAGGGCCAGGCAAGCTCCACCCATGCCCAAGGTTCACCTGGTGACCTCAGAGCCTCAGCCTCCCTGTTCAGCTGTGGACATCGCTCAGCCTCCCAGTTCAGCTGAGGACGTCGCTCAGCCTCCCTGTTCAGCTGAGGACGTCGCTCAGCCCGCCTGTTCTGCTGAGGTCGTCGCTCAGCCCGCCTGTTCAGCTGAGGTCGTCGCTCAGCCCGCCTGTTCAGCTGAGGTCGTCGCTCAGTCTGCCTGTTCAGCCGAGGACTTCGCTCAGCCTGCCTGCCCGGCTGTGGAGGTTGCTCGGCCTTCATGCTCCGTCGAGGACTTCACTTAGCCTGCCAGCCCGGCTGTGGATGTCACTCTGCCTTCATGCTCCGCCGAGGACTTCGCTCAGTCTGCCTGCCCTGCTGTGGTCGTCGCTCTGCCTTCATGCTCCACCGAGGACTTCGCTCAGCCTGCGTGCCCGGCGGTGGACGTCGCTCTGCCTTCATGCTCCGCCGAGGACATCGCTCTGCCTTCATGCTCCGCCGAGGACTTCGCTCAGCCCGCCTGCCCTGCTGTGGTCGTCGCTCTGCCTTCATGCTCCGCCGAGGACTTTGCTCAGCCTGCCTGCCTGGCTGTGGATGTCGCTCCGCTTCCCTGCGCTGCCAAGAACACCGTGCAGTTTCCTGGCTCTGCCTGGGACATTCAGTCCAGGGGGCCGGGTCCTCCAATTAAATGGGATGACTCATGGCACTCCGGGAGGAGTGCCTTTGGGGGGGGGTTCTGTCACGATTCCCCCTTTAAGCAGCGTGCTCTAAGCGCGAATGCGTGAGCACCTGCTTTTCCGTTGTTGACCGTAATGACACCTGGACACGTGTGTTTTGTTTATGTTTCTGTCATGTCTCCTCCCTGTTCTGTCATTGGCTGGGATTTCACGTGGGTCTGTATTGCTCTCAGCTGCAAGCAGTTTAGACGCTGATTATGTCCGCATATATACCGCGCGCCTCCCAGCACACAACGCGGAAGATTATGATTAATACTTTAGAGTTAGTTTAGTTCGTAGCGTATTCATAGTCACGGTCCATGTTTAGAGTTAGTTTAGTTTGGATCATAGTCATAGTCATAGTCATAGTCACAGTCCATGTTTAGAGTTAGTTCGCGCTGGATTATCCGCTTCCAGTCCCTCGTCATAGTTTGTTTCTTGTTTTGTTTATCGACCTAGATTCCTGCCTTGCCCCGTGTATGCCTGTTTGCCAATCGCCTGACCTCTTGCATGTTTGTGGATTACGTTTTGGATTTGTCTGCCTGTCTCTCTTTCTAATAAACAACTGTTCATCCGGCACTTGCATCCGTCCTATCTCTGCTCCGTCACGATTCGTGACAGAATCTTCCGCCAAAACATGGATGCAGCAGGAGAACGGAGGAGACACAGAACCCGGAAGTCGACGCCAACCGTCCCCACTATGGACTCCGTCCACTTCCCACAATGGACATTTATGGAACTTCCTGATCCATTTGACAGATTTTTCGGTGCCCCTGAATATTTTCTGGTAGACTGTCAATACTATTTCGCCAGCCTGTTAGACCCTAAGCCAGAGGAGAAGCAATGGCTCCGATTCATGTGGTCCCGGTTCTTTGGACCGGCCCGTCAATGGGTGCAGCTCAAACTGGATAAGCACTGTAGGAACCTGGACAGTGTAGAACAGTTTGTGGGGGAATTCATGATGCGATTCGGGAGTCCGGAGGCGAAGGACGAGCTAGAACAACTTCTCAGAGGGGTAAGTCTGGCAGGCGAACCTGCCCTGCCGTTTACCCACTACTACAGGCAACTTCATGCAGAGCTCAACTCTGAAATCCAAGTTAAGTCTCAAGTCCCTAAGGTCCAAGTCCAAGTCAAGCCTCCAGTCTCTGAAGTCCAAGTCAAGCCTCCAGTCTCTGAAATCCAAGTCAAGTCTCAAGTCCCTAAGGTCCAAGTCCAAGTCAAGCCTCCAGTCCCTGAGATCCAAGTCAAGCCTCCAGTCCCTGAGATCCAAGTCAAGCCTCAAGTCCCTGAGATCCAAGTCAAGCCTCCAGTCCCTGAGATCCAGGTCAAGCCTCCAGTCCCTGAAGTCCAAGTCAAGCCTCCAGTCCCTGAGATCCAGGTCAAGCCTCCAGTCCCTGAGATCCAGGTCAAGCCTCCAGTCTCTGAGGTCCAAGTCAAGCCTCCAGGCTCTGAAGTCCAAGTCAAGCCTCCAGGCTCTGAAGTCCAAGTCAAGTCTCCAGTCCCTGAAATCCAAGTCAAGTCTCCAGTCCCTGAAATCCAAGTCAAGTCTCAAGTCCCTAAGGTCCAAGTCCAAGTCAAGCCTCACGTCCCTGAGGTCCAAGTCAAGCCTCACGTCCCTGAGGTCCAAGTCAAGCCTCACGTCCCTGAGGTCCAAGTCAAGCCTCACGTCCCTGAGGTCCAAGTCAAGCCTCACGTCCCTGAGGTCCAAGTCAAGTCTCACATCCCTGTGGTCCAAGTCAAGTCTCACGTCCCTGAGCTCACGTTCAAGCCTGCTGATCCAGTTGACCAAGCTCTGCTCGTGCCCCAGTCTGCTGACACGCCCAGCCAAGCTCTGCTCGCGCCCCAGTCTGCTGACACGCCCAGCCAAGTTCTGCTCGCGCCACAGTCTGCTGACACGCCCAGCCAAGTTCCGCCCGCGCCACAGTCTGCTGACACGGCCAGCCAAGCTCCGCCCGCGCCACAGTCTGCTGACAGGGCCAGCCAAGCTCCGCCCGCGCCACAGTCTGCTGACAGGGCCAGCCAGGCTCCGCCCGCGCCACAGTCTGCTGACACGGCCAGCCAAGCTCCGCCCGTGCCACAGTCTGCTGACAGGGCCAGCCAAGCTCCGCCCGCGCCACAGTCTGCTGACAGGGCCAGGCAAGCTCCACCCATGCCCAAGGTTCACCTGGTGACCTCAGAGCCTCAGCCTCCCTGTTCAGCTGTGGACATCGCTCAGCCTCCCAGTTCAGCTGAGGACGTCGCTCAGCCTCCCTGTTCAGCTGAGGACGTCGCTCAGCCCGCCTGTTCTGCTGAGGTCGTCGCTCAGCCCGCCTGTTCAGCTGAGGTCGTCGCTCAGCCCGCCTGTTCAGCTGAGGTCGTCGCTCAGTCTGCCTGTTCAGCCGAGGACTTCGCTCAGCCTGCCTGCCCGGCTGTGGAGGTTGCTCGGCCTTCATGCTCCGTCGAGGACTTCACTTAGCCTGCCAGCCCGGCTGTGGATGTCACTCTGCCTTCATGCTCCGCCGAGGACTTCGCTCAGTCTGCCTGCCCTGCTGTGGTCGTCGCTCTGCCTTCATGCTCCACCGAGGACTTCGCTCAGCCTGCGTGCCCGGCGGTGGACGTCGCTCTGCCTTCATGCTCCGCCGAGGACATCGCTCTGCCTTCATGCTCCGCCGAGGACTTCGCTCAGCCCGCCTGCCCTGCTGTGGTCGTCGCTCTGCCTTCATGCTCCGCCGAGGACTTTGCTCAGCCTGCCTGCCTGGCTGTGGATGTCGCTCCGCTTCCCTGCGCTGCCAAGAACACCGTGCAGTTTCCTGGCTCTGCCTGGGACATTCAGTCCAGGGGGCCGGGTCCTCCAATTAAATGGGATGACTCATGGCACTCCGGGAGGAGTGCCTTTGGGGGGGGGTTCTGTCACGATTCCCCCTTTAAGCAGCGTGCTCTAAGCGCGAATGCGTGAGCACCTGCTTTTCCGTTGTTGACCGTAATGACACCTGGACACGTGTGTTTTGTTTATGTTTCTGTCATGTCTCCTCCCTGTTCTGTCATTGGCTGGGATTTCACGTGGGTCTGTATTGCTCTCAGCTGCAAGCAGTTTAGACGCTGATTATGTCCGCATATATACCGCGCGCCTCCCAGCACACAACGCGGAAGATTATGATTAATACTTTAGAGTTAGTTTAGTTCGTAGCGTATTCATAGTCACGGTCCATGTTTAGAGTTAGTTTAGTTTGGATCATAGTCATAGTCATAGTCATAGTCACAGTCCATGTTTAGAGTTAGTTCGCGCTGGATTATCCGCTTCCAGTCCCTCGTCATAGTTTGTTTCTTGTTTTGTTTATCGACCTAGATTCCTGCCTTGCCCCGTGTATGCCTGTTTGCCAATCGCCTGACCTCTTGCATGTTTGTGGATTACGTTTTGGATTTGTCTGCCTGTCTCTCTTTCTAATAAACAACTGTTCATCCGGCACTTGCATCCGTCCTATCTCTGCTCCGTCACGATTCGTGACAGAATCTTCCGCCAAAACATGGATGCAGCAGGAGAACGGAGGAGACACAGAACCCGGAAGTCGACGCCAACCGTCCCCACTATGGACTCCGTCCACTTCCCACAATGGACATTTATGGAACTTCCTGATCCATTTGACAGATTTTTCGGTGCCCCTGAATATTTTCTGGTAGACTGTCAATACTATTTCGCCAGCCTGTTAGACCCTAAGCCAGAGGAGAAGCAATGGCTCCGATTCATGTGGTCCCGGTTCTTTGGACCGGCCCGTCAATGGGTGCAGCTCAAACTGGATAAGCACTGTAGGAACCTGGACAGTGTAGAACAGTTTGTGGGGGAATTCATGATGCGATTCGGGAGTCCGGAGGCGAAGGACGAGCTAGAACAACTTCTCAGAGGGGTAAGTCTGGCAGGCGAACCTGCCCTGCCGTTTACCCACTACTACAGGCAACTTCATGCAGAGCTCAACTCTGAAATCCAAGTTAAGTCTCAAGTCCCTAAGGTCCAAGTCCAAGTCAAGCCTCCAGTCTCTGAAGTCCAAGTCAAGCCTCCAGTCTCTGAAATCCAAGTCAAGTCTCAAGTCCCTAAGGTCCAAGTCCAAGTCAAGCCTCCAGTCCCTGAGATCCAAGTCAAGCCTCCAGTCCCTGAGATCCAAGTCAAGCCTCAAGTCCCTGAGATCCAAGTCAAGCCTCCAGTCCCTGAGATCCAGGTCAAGCCTCCAGTCCCTGAAGTCCAAGTCAAGCCTCCAGTCCCTGAGATCCAGGTCAAGCCTCCAGTCCCTGAGATCCAGGTCAAGCCTCCAGTCTCTGAGGTCCAAGTCAAGCCTCCAGGCTCTGAAGTCCAAGTCAAGCCTCCAGGCTCTGAAGTCCAAGTCAAGTCTCCAGTCCCTGAAATCCAAGTCAAGTCTCCAGTCCCTGAAATCCAAGTCAAGTCTCAAGTCCCTAAGGTCCAAGTCCAAGTCAAGCCTCACGTCCCTGAGGTCCAAGTCAAGCCTCACGTCCCTGAGGTCCAAGTCAAGCCTCACGTCCCTGAGGTCCAAGTCAAGCCTCACGTCCCTGAGGTCCAAGTCAAGCCTCACGTCCCTGAGGTCCAAGTCAAGTCTCACATCCCTGTGGTCCAAGTCAAGTCTCACGTCCCTGAGCTCACGTTCAAGCCTGCTGATCCAGTTGACCAAGCTCTGCTCGTGCCCCAGTCTGCTGACACGCCCAGCCAAGCTCTGCTCGCGCCCCAGTCTGCTGACACGCCCAGCCAAGTTCTGCTCGCGCCACAGTCTGCTGACACGCCCAGCCAAGTTCCGCCCGCGCCACAGTCTGCTGACACGGCCAGCCAAGCTCCGCCCGCGCCACAGTCTGCTGACAGGGCCAGCCAAGCTCCGCCCGCGCCACAGTCTGCTGACAGGGCCAGCCAGGCTCCGCCCGCGCCACAGTCTGCTGACACGGCCAGCCAAGCTCCGCCCGTGCCACAGTCTGCTGACAGGGCCAGCCAAGCTCCGCCCGCGCCACAGTCTGCTGACAGGGCCAGGCAAGCTCCACCCATGCCCAAGGTTCACCTGGTGACCTCAGAGCCTCAGCCTCCCTGTTCAGCTGTGGACATCGCTCAGCCTCCCAGTTCAGCTGAGGACGTCGCTCAGCCTCCCTGTTCAGCTGAGGACGTCGCTCAGCCCGCCTGTTCTGCTGAGGTCGTCGCTCAGCCCGCCTGTTCAGCTGAGGTCGTCGCTCAGCCCGCCTGTTCAGCTGAGGTCGTCGCTCAGTCTGCCTGTTCAGCCGAGGACTTCGCTCAGCCTGCCTGCCCGGCTGTGGAGGTTGCTCGGCCTTCATGCTCCGTCGAGGACTTCACTTAGCCTGCCAGCCCGGCTGTGGATGTCACTCTGCCTTCATGCTCCGCCGAGGACTTCGCTCAGTCTGCCTGCCCTGCTGTGGTCGTCGCTCTGCCTTCATGCTCCACCGAGGACTTCGCTCAGCCTGCGTGCCCGGCGGTGGACGTCGCTCTGCCTTCATGCTCCGCCGAGGACATCGCTCTGCCTTCATGCTCCGCCGAGGACTTCGCTCAGCCCGCCTGCCCTGCTGTGGTCGTCGCTCTGCCTTCATGCTCCGCCGAGGACTTTGCTCAGCCTGCCTGCCTGGCTGTGGATGTCGCTCCGCTTCCCTGCGCTGCCAAGAACACCGTGCAGTTTCCTGGCTCTGCCTGGGACATTCAGTCCAGGGGGCCGGGTCCTCCAATTAAATGGGATGACTCATGGCACTCCGGGAGGAGTGCCTTTGGGGGGGGGTTCTGTCACGATTCCCCCTTTAAGCAGCGTGCTCTAAGCGCGAATGCGCGAGCACCTGCTTTTCCGTTGTTGACCGTAATGACACCTGGACACGTGTGTTTTGTTTATGTTTCTGTCATGTCTCCTCCCTGTTCTGTCATTGGCTGGGATTTCACGTGGGTCTGTATTGCTCTCAGCTGCAAGCAGTTTAGACGCTGATTATGTCCGCATATATACCGCGCGCCTCCCAGCACACAACGCGGAAGATTATGATTAATACTTTAGAGTTAGTTTAGTTCGTAGCGTATTCATAGTCACGGTCCATGTTTAGAGTTAGTTTAGTTTGGATCATAGTCATAGTCATAGTCATAGTCACAGTCCATGTTTAGAGTTAGTTCGCGCTGGATTATCCGCTTCCAGTCCCTCGTCATAGTTTGTTTCTTGTTTTGTTTATCGACCTAGATTCCTGCCTTGCCCCGTGTATGCCTGTTTGCCAATCGCCTGACCTCTTGCATGTTTGTGGATTACGTTTTGGATTTGTCTGCCTGTCTCTCTTTCTAATAAACAACTGTTCATCCGGCACTTGCATCCGTCCTATCTCTGCTCCGTCACGATTCGTGACAGAATCTTCCGCCAAAACATGGATGCAGCAGGAGAACGGAGGAGACACAGAACCCGGAAGTCGACGCCAACCGTCCCCACTATGGACTCCGTCCACTTCCCACAATGGACATTTATGGAACTTCCTGATCCATTTGACAGATTTTTCGGTGCCCCTGAATATTTTCTGGTAGACTGTCAATACTATTTCGCCAGCCTGTTAGACCCTAAGCCAGAGGAGAAGCAATGGCTCCGATTCATGTGGTCCCGGTTCTTTGGACCGGCCCGTCAATGGGTGCAGCTCAAACTGGATAAGCACTGTAGGAACCTGGACAGTGTAGAACAGTTTGTGGGGGAATTCATGATGCGATTCGGGAGTCCGGAGGCGAAGGACGAGCTAGAACAACTTCTCAGAGGGGTAAGTCTGGCAGGCGAACCTGCCCTGCCGTTTACCCACTACTACAGGCAACTTCATGCAGAGCTCAACTCTGAAATCCAAGTTAAGTCTCAAGTCCCTAAGGTCCAAGTCCAAGTCAAGCCTCCAGTCTCTGAAGTCCAAGTCAAGCCTCCAGTCTCTGAAATCCAAGTCAAGTCTCAAGTCCCTAAGGTCCAAGTCCAAGTCAAGCCTCCAGTCCCTGAGATCCAAGTCAAGCCTCCAGTCCCTGAGATCCAAGTCAAGCCTCAAGTCCCTGAGATCCAAGTCAAGCCTCCAGTCCCTGAGATCCAGGTCAAGCCTCCAGTCCCTGAAGTCCAAGTCAAGCCTCCAGTCCCTGAGATCCAGGTCAAGCCTCCAGTCCCTGAGATCCAGGTCAAGCCTCCAGTCTCTGAGGTCCAAGTCAAGCCTCCAGGCTCTGAAGTCCAAGTCAAGCCTCCAGGCTCTGAAGTCCAAGTCAAGTCTCCAGTCCCTGAAATCCAAGTCAAGTCTCCAGTCCCTGAAATCCAAGTCAAGTCTCAAGTCCCTAAGGTCCAAGTCCAAGTCAAGCCTCACGTCCCTGAGGTCCAAGTCAAGCCTCACGTCCCTGAGGTCCAAGTCAAGCCTCACGTCCCTGAGGTCCAAGTCAAGCCTCACGTCCCTGAGGTCCAAGTCAAGCCTCACGTCCCTGAGGTCCAAGTCAAGTCTCACATCCCTGTGGTCCAAGTCAAGTCTCACGTCCCTGAGCTCACGTTCAAGCCTGCTGATCCAGTTGACCAAGCTCTGCTCGTGCCCCAGTCTGCTGACACGCCCAGCCAAGCTCTGCTCGCGCCCCAGTCTGCTGACACGCCCAGCCAAGTTCTGCTCGCGCCACAGTCTGCTGACACGCCCAGCCAAGTTCCGCCCGCGCCACAGTCTGCTGACACGGCCAGCCAAGCTCCGCCCGCGCCACAGTCTGCTGACAGGGCCAGCCAAGCTCCGCCCGCGCCACAGTCTGCTGACAGGGCCAGCCAGGCTCCGCCCGCGCCACAGTCTGCTGACACGGCCAGCCAAGCTCCGCCCGTGCCACAGTCTGCTGACAGGGCCAGCCAAGCTCCGCCCGCGCCACAGTCTGCTGACAGGGCCAGGCAAGCTCCACCCATGCCCAAGGTTCACCTGGTGACCTCAGAGCCTCAGCCTCCCTGTTCAGCTGTGGACATCGCTCAGCCTCCCAGTTCAGCTGAGGACGTCGCTCAGCCTCCCTGTTCAGCTGAGGACGTCGCTCAGCCCGCCTGTTCTGCTGAGGTCGTCGCTCAGCCCGCCTGTTCAGCTGAGGTCGTCGCTCAGCCCGCCTGTTCAGCTGAGGTCGTCGCTCAGTCTGCCTGTTCAGCCGAGGACTTCGCTCAGCCTGCCTGCCCGGCTGTGGAGGTTGCTCGGCCTTCATGCTCCGTCGAGGACTTCACTTAGCCTGCCAGCCCGGCTGTGGATGTCACTCTGCCTTCATGCTCCGCCGAGGACTTCGCTCAGTCTGCCTGCCCTGCTGTGGTCGTCGCTCTGCCTTCATGCTCCACCGAGGACTTCGCTCAGCCTGCGTGCCCGGCGGTGGACGTCGCTCTGCCTTCATGCTCCGCCGAGGACATCGCTCTGCCTTCATGCTCCGCCGAGGACTTCGCTCAGCCCGCCTGCCCTGCTGTGGTCGTCGCTCTGCCTTCATGCTCCGCCGAGGACTTTGCTCAGCCTGCCTGCCTGGCTGTGGATGTCGCTCCGCTTCCCTGCGCTGCCAAGAACACCGTGCAGTTTCCTGGCTCTGCCTGGGACATTCAGTCCAGGGGGCCGGGTCCTCCAATTAAATGGGATGACTCATGGCACTCCGGGAGGAGTGCCTTTGGGGGGGGGTTCTGTCACGATTCCCCCTTTAAGCAGCGTGCTCTAAGCGCGAATGCGCGAGCACCTGCTTTTCCGTTGTTGACCGTAATGACATCTGGACACGTGTGTTTTGTTTATGTTTCTGTCATGTCTCCTCCCTGTTCTGTCATTGGCTGGGATTTCACGTGGGTCTGTATTGCTCTCAGCTGCAAGCAGTTTAGACGCTGATTATGTCCGCATATATACTGCGCGCCTCCCAACACACAACGCGGAAGATTATGATTAATACTTTAGAGTTAGTTTAGTTCGTAGCGTATTCATAGTCACGGTCCATGTTTAGAGTTAGTTTAGTTTGGATCATAGTCATAGTCATAGTCATAGTCACAGTCCATGTTTAGAGTTAGTTCGCGCTGGATTATCCGCTTCCAGTCCCTCGTCATAGTTTGTTTCTTGTTTTGTTTATCGACCTAGATTCCTGCCTTGCCCCGTGTATGCCTGTTTGCCAATCGCCTGACCTCTTGCATGTTTGTGGATTATGTTTTGGATTACGTTTTGGATTTGTCTGCCTGTCTCTCTTTCTAATAAACAACTGTTCATCCGGCACTTGCATCCGTCCTATCTCTGCTCCGTCACGATTCGTGACACTAAATATTTGAAAACTTACTTCTAAGTCACTTAGACCAAAACAAGAACATTCCTAAACAGCCGCTGGAAGCAATTTAGCAATGCAGTCAAGTTAATATGTTTGATGTACAGTATTTAATGGCAACACGCTTTAAAGGGGTATTGTGTCGATGTCAGGAGTATTTCAGTTTTTGTGTAAGGGATGCAATAACATGATTTATTAAGTAATGCAGTATATTTCATACACAACCCTCTGCTGTAGTACTTGGCCACATGAAAATTGCACTGATTTTGTACTGTTATAACAAGGAACCGAAATGGACTTAATCTGTGGGATGTCATAAAACTGCACAAAATAACCCATAATATGGAAGCGGTAGGGGAAATCTATATTGTTTGCAAAATGAGTTACAAATAATAAACATAAAATGCATAAGATTGCAGAGGTATCCCCCCTGTTGCAGTTGCTTCTGGTTATGCTGTCTAATTTAAAAGTTTCACAGCAACTGGAATGGCCTGGGTGCATTCTCATCTGCAAGACCGATAATGCATGGTATACACAGAGTATTAATATCTTGGGGTTATAATAAAAGATAAGGATAAGACAAATGCTTTGATTTTCTAAGATCCCAAATAGCACTTAGTTGGCACTTGCAATCAGATAATTGGCACAGCTAGTGCATGTGTTGTTAGTGATTTACAAAGAATACTTGAATGAATTCTGTCACAAGCAAAATATTAGGAGGAAACAGCTCAAAGAGACAGTTGGAAGAGTAAATGGAACAATTTTAGTGTATATACAGCCAAAAACATACATTTTAGTGTGACATATTGTGGTTAAATCAAACTTTCAGACAGTGCTGCTGGACTTGTTGCTCTTGGCTTAAGCTGATAACACACAAGAAAATTGGGTTAAAGTCCAAGGTCTGATTCTTCCCTGTACATGCAACTCCCACTCAGCTGTCTGAGTAGTGCTTAAGTCCTTGGTTATGTCTGAGGTCTGAATTACAATGTGTGTAATTTTCCTACTAACTCTTCAATCTGAATATGGCAGAGTATTTTTATGTGTATATTTATGAACTTTTTGACTCTGTGATGCAGAATCTTAAACATTCTTTTTCTTTCAGTTTTACTTTATTTATATTCAAGTTGTATACTAAATAGATCGTTACACTTCTACAACCTGTTGGAGGGAGTTGTCTATCTGTCTAGCATAACGAGGAGAGCTCTAAGTACTGTAAGTGCAGAATAACGACATTCAGATAACCATATATCCAATATGAGATATACAATGACCCATTAAATAGAACACAATGTCTTAGTTGTAAAGCTGCTATTAAGCCTAGAAAGAGGTCAGTTTCATGTAGATTTTGGTTGTACTTCAGTTCTTTCCAAGTGAGCAAACTACTGTTTAATAGGCTTATTAGGAGAATAAAGTAGGCGAATCATTGTAAAAGTGAGTAGAATCGTCTAGTTATCACTTAAATTGTAATAATAATGGGCTTTGTTGGAGTGGCTGTGGCTTTAAAAAACAACAAAAAATGTCTGGACTTCTGCGTGACAAGGCTGGAGTCCGTAGGGGCAGCTGATGCGTTTGCGTGACTGAATCCCTTCCTTCTATCACCTCCTGGTCTCCTCCTGCTGAGCTCCCCTCTGACCTCGTACATGCCCTTGTTAAGCAGCATGCTTCTGGTTTATTTGTTTTGGCTCACTGCCCATGTGTGGGCTGCACTGAACCAAAGGTTAACTTGGGGCAGCAGGCAGTTTAAAAGAGACAAGGAAATAGTAAGGTAAGAAGTGAAATAGAAGCTGGAGGGGGACACAGTAGTTCAACACTGTGTATATCCACACCCCTAAGACCTTCCCTCTCTATTCTGATAATGTAGCCATGTGAAAGTGGGCGCATGGGTAAGTACATTTCTGTGTGACTTAAATGATGGGAACCCGAAGACATAGAAAAGTTTTGAATAATTCCAAGGTGATACAGAAAACCTGGACTATTTTTCCACAAATTCTACAAGAAGCATCTACTTCCCATGGAATGTACTGCTGCTACCAGGATAACACATACACTTTCTCCAGATTATACAAGGTTAACATCACCCTTTCTAGTGGCGTAAGTGTAACAGTCATATATTATCCAGAAGATTCTAACTGCTCCTTGCAGTTAAGAGGGAAAAAAAAGAACACTATTTACTATGAACCCCAGATAACCTCAAGAGTTAATTGCAGAAGTGGGTAGAGTAGACAGATATTTTGCTGAAGTACAAGTAAAGCTACTTATAAAAAAAAATATTACTCAAGTACAAATAAAAGTAATTATGTTAATAATTACTTGAGTATGAGTAATAAAGTATCCAATTTGAAGACTACTCAAGTAGCAAGTTACTAGTTACTTCGGATCTAATTAAAATGATCAGAAGTAAGAAAGTAAGTACACCCTTGGCCTTCAAAGCTAGTATTGCCCCCTTTAGTAGACATAACTTCTTGTAGGCATTTTGCATAATTGTCCAGCATGCTTGCTGGATGTTTTGTCCACTCTTCCATGCAATATTTTTTCAGTTGCAAGATGTTGGAGGGTTTTCTTGAATGTACTGCCCATTTCAAATCCCCCCACAACATTTCAATGGGATTCAAATTTGGACTTTGACTAGGCTATTTCATAACCCTCCATTTTTTACTTTTTGAGCCATTCCTTGGTGGATTTGCTAGAGTGCTTAGGATTATTATGCTGTTGAAAGTAGAGATCGAACGATATTGATTTTTTTTTTTATAACTGATACCAATATGATTATTTGCATCTTTATGTGCCTGATAACTGATATGCAGAACTGCTATTTATTTAGTTTTACTTCTGTTTTTGACACAATAATAACAACACCACTGAACTGAACAAACCGTTTTATTTATTACAATTTTGTCAATTTCACTTCCTCCTTGCATAATAAACAAAACCTTTATTTATACACCAATAAACAGCGGGGTCTGAAAGAGTGCAAAAATAAATAAATAAATAAATAAAGTGCACCGTTACTGTCTTTTTTATTTATTTAAATAAACGCTTCAATGGGTTAAGCAGATTATGCGACTCAGTGAGTTTGTCTCTATTTCTTAGCACCAAACTACTTAAACTACATGTGAAGCATTTATGTAACAAATCTAATTTGTACATTAATGGCTGTTATGGCGGTTCTGCGCGCAATTTGCCCACAAAATATCGCCATTTATCGGTTGATAAGATATTACAAAACCGATAACCGATGATGGAAAAATGCTTAAATATCAGGAAAAATAACAGTAAAACACTTTTGATTCAACTTCAACTTTCGGACAGATGGATTCTGGTCTTTGCCTATATGATCATTGGAAAGCTGTAGTCTTGTAAATGCTTTTTCCTGGCACGCCTCCCACGCAGGTCAAATTTGTGCAATCTCTTTTTGATTGTAGAAGCATGCACTTTGACACCAAAAGTTGCAAGAGTTACTAGCAGTTAAAAAAAGGGGTATAAGTGCAGACCATTTACCATTTTCCTTACAGTGGAATGATGTATTTCCTATAATTTGGAAATCTTTTTAAATCCCTTGCCAGATTCAGGCATCCACAACCTCTTCTCTGAAGGCCTTACAGAACTCTTTAGATCTTGGGATGATGACACCACACACCTCAATAACAACAGGGAAGACCAGTTACTAGATATGAGAGAGGGATAACTAAGGTGTGATAAATGTAGGGGTATACTTTCTTATTCCATGTGACTTATCTGTTTTTTGTTCATTTAAATTGTGAAAATGACTATAAAGTATACATTTTATGTGTCATTTGATAGAGTATATCAACTTTATTAATAGGCACTGTTTCAAAGAATATAACATGTTTGCTTGTCCAAATATCTCAAAAAAGCCAACAAAAAATTCATGGGGTGTTCTTATTTTTTCACATGACTGTATGTGCAAACTACTTTACCAAGTTTAGCAGCACCAAGCCTTAACCGCTAAGCCACCAGTGGTGGCCAGTATGTGTATTTTCTGACTCTGAAACTAGGAGCAATGAATTTCCCCTAATAAACTTGCTATTAGTACATACTTGCTCCCTGACTAACTTACACACTCTCTTATTACACCTTGCTTGTATCTAAACTAGATATTCCTTCTGAGTCAAATGATGAACTACTACTACTACTACTACTACTACTACTACTAATAATAATAATACATGATTTACTATAGTCATTGTATTATCACTTCAGTCATTACTTTACAATTAAGAAAAGTATTGCTAGCCACCTTGCAGTACCATGGCAGTCCACTGAGGGGCTATGGATTGCCAGTTAAAAGCCACTGGTCTTTGCAACAGCCATATTTTCTTGCTGACACTATTATATCATAAATATAAGTCACACACAAACACAAGATGAGTAGTGGAAACACTTGTTGAAAATTGTGATTTAGGGTTAAAAGAAGAATTAGGCCTAAAATAAATTTTGGACGTTCTTTTTTGTCTATTTTTTCTGTGCCTCAATATCTAGGTTGTTAAAAAACATTTCACTGAGGACAGCTTTAGCAGTTTTAACATAACATGATGCCCTTCGGTAAAAGGTTAATTCTCAAGCCTCATGCAATAAGCTGAAACCAGATGAAAAAGTTTGAGTCAAAAATGTCTTGATCAGAAGCCAAAACATTCAGATGTACCATTGAACACATTAAGAAACCAAAACATTAAGATGTACCATGGAACACCATAAAGGCAATCATCAACAAATGGAGAAAATGGGGCATCACATTGACATTACCAAGAACAGGATGTCTCTCTAAAAAAAGACCAGAAGAAATCTTGTAACGGATGCAAGAGACGTGCAACAATATTACAGGAGCTGTAGGAATATCTGGCATGTACTGGTCACTCCCAGCATGTGACAACAATCTTTCTTATTCTTCATATTTATGGAGTAGGATGGCTAGACAGAAGCATTTTCTCTCACACACACAATAAATAAAACATCCAATTCCACCTAATTCGCCCCAAACTATGTGGCAAAATGTGCTATGGACTGATGAGGCCAAGGTTGATCTTTTTAGGTATGATTCTAAATGATATGTTTGATGTGAAAGCAAGACAGATTATGACCCAAAGAACACCATACCCACTGTGGTGCATGCTAGTGGCAGCACCAAACTACCTGCAGGCCACTGTTAGACAGCTGCCAGTGAAGAACATTTTCACCTTCTAGCACAATAACGACCCAAAGCTCCAAGTCAACAAAAGACTGCCTTAAGAAGAAGAAGAAGATCAACATTTTGGAATGGCCCAGTCAGAGCCCAGATCTAAATCCTATGGAAAACCTGTGGAATGACCTGAAGAGGGCTGCGCACAAGAGATCCCCTAACATCTTGAAAGATCTGGAGCATTTTTGCAAGCAAAAATGGAATAAAATTGCCAAACTAAGATATGCTAAATTAGCACAGTTGAAAAGTTGTATAACAGGCAAAAGCTGTGTTACCAAAGTATAAGTTAAAGCGTGTGCACAGTTGTAAAGCCAGGTTATTACATGTTTTTTCTATTTAATGTTTTTCTCCTGATACATTTCTATTTGAATGAGGGCAAATTGTAAGCCTTCGCATTTAGTGACAGGTTCATGCGCTTTTTAAAGTGGTCAAATATGAAGCGGGAGGGGTAAATGGGGGATGGTGCCTTGTGGTGGACAGGAGGGGAAATTTATGGGCTGGATTTTACAACAGTCATATGAGAAACATGCACATAAGTTTGTGGCTACACTCCATTTTATTCACTATCCTCACCCAAAGGTCTCGCACAATGTCATCCCTGAAATTGATGACCCTGGAGTGTGAAACACAGATCAAATTGGGAAATCTCAGTCAGATGGACCAAAGCTTCATATCAATGAAACCATTAGCAATGGACCACTATCTAAAAATGCAGATGCCAAAGAAAACACAGAAAAACACACAAAGCTGTCAGATATTACAAACAATGGCAGATAAATGTAGCGATGTGATTGAATGTTTGTGAAGATGTTTGAAAGGACAGCCAGTGAGAAATGTTTAGTTAGCAAAAAACACCCTCCATATCCAGTCTGCTGGACAGAGCAGTGCCAGTGTATGGATTAAGGCAGACTTGTTTAATGGCACATTCCACTGATTTCACTCCCCCTTTTGTTTTGGATACATTTGATACCCAACACATTGGACAGTGGGCTAAGGGTCATTTTGTCCCAGGTGGTTGAAGAAAAAGACTGTGTGTGCCTGTGTATAAAATTTCCATGAGGGACTTGAAATACTATCCATAGTTTTACTATATCATTAGTCCTCGATTACTTGTAAAAGGTGATTAATAAACAACACATGAGCAAACCACCTAGAGGTGAAGACTGATCAGACATAGCCACTTTATCACAGTAGTGTCTCTCAGTAGTGCTGTGACACTACTGACACTACTGACACTACCTTATTGAAATGTATACCCCTGATCATCCTATGGTTTACTTTTGAACAGAAACAGATTTGTACACTGGAACACACAATGAAAATGAATAAATTGCATTTTACCAACTTCCAAAAATTTTTTATTGTCTTCAAACAGGTACAGTATATGTGATGTTGCACACGTACTGTACATTTCCATGATACATTCCATGATCAGCCTCAGGTCTTCATCAGTGCATGCAAAATAATCTGTCAGCAACCACAAATAGCATGGATTACCCAAAACCGCTTCCAACCAGCATGATTGCATGCTTCATGACAATGCCTTGCAGCTTCTTAGCCACATCTGAATGGCACTGTTAAATTGACAAATGAGAGACATTATAGAATAGGGCCACTATTAGTGTATCCCCCCAATTCCTCCTCCTTCCTTCCCTTAACAAATCATCTCTAATCACTAACTTCACCGGTGGTCTTTCAAACTAGCTTTTAGCTCTCACTGCAAACAGAGTTTGAAAAAAGGATAGCTTGTTTCTAAAAATAAAGAACATAGGAGATTTGCTCATGTTACCCTTCTGCAAATTAAGAAAACAAACAATCAAAAAAAAGTTTGTTGAATTTCAAATAAATGTAAAAACAAAAAACAAAAAACAAAACAACAACAAAAAAACCCCTCTGTAGAATCCCTATGAAAAAGAGTTTGCACTGCAAGTGATAGGCAGCTGTTGATCTGAATAAATCAGGTAATTAAGGTAAGAAAATGCATAAGCAGAACCAGGGCAATAACAAAAATGTTTCAAGTCTAGAATAGTTGAAAACTATTACTAACTATTTTCTGAAGCCCTGATCCTCTGGCACTCAGATATTCCTCTATGTATAAGTATGAGTATGTGCTCTGCTACCACCCAAATATGTTCTTCATGGCCACTCCACCAGGTAGAACAGGCGTTGCCCTTGTTGTCAAGAGTCCACAAGGCTTTTGATGGTTTAAGCTGGCTGCCCATCCATAGATGGGAGAAATGATTTAAGGAAAAATACCTGGAAGCTGGGTGAGATTCAGTAATTAGGAAGTAACTGTAATCAATATGATATGAGACTGATAGATATGCTGAGACTCTTGACTCGTTAAGCATGCTTTGAGCTCTGCTGAATCCATGAGAGGTTTCTGTAACACTCTACACAAAGCTCAATTGTAGGATCCAAGTGCAGAGTTTATTAAATCAGATGGGAAAAAAACAATCGTTTTCCACAAAGCCAGGCAAAGAGGTCAAAGCCAAAAAATCAGTAAGACCAGTAAACAAATCTAAAGGACTAAGCAAAGGGTGAAAAAGCAGAGTACAATCCAAAGAACAAACCAGAGAAACATGCACAAGAATAGGGACATAGTAATGCAACCCAAGGGAGGGCAAAACTTCTAAACACTTGGGTATATGAACAGTAAATCAGGATAGAAGTAATAATACACTACAGGTGAGCGTAGGTGAACCGGTATTGAGTAGGATTCAAGCAACGGGGGCCTCTGTTGGTATGGTGTGGAATTGTCTGGTGAGCATCAGATAAGACCACAATAGAACTCTTTCCTTAATATTTCGTTAATATCTAATAGTTAATATTCATATCAAACATCAGAATGGAAAAAATGTGTGATTTCTGACTTGTGCAACTAACTGTGGCATAGTTTGAGTATTTCAGACACTGTAGGTGTTGTGTGAGTAGGTGAAAAGTGGAAAGTGGTTAGGATTCAGGCAATGGGGGCCTCTGGTGGTGTGGCATGGAATTGTCATACAATCATGCAGCTACATGTCAAGAGCGGTTGTGAAGAGTGATTATAATATCTTTTTATAATTGATATTAGTTATAATAATTAATAATAATTTATAAGAGTTATAATATCCTTTCTGGCAACGCAAACCAATCTGACCATTTTCTTTTAACCTCTCTTATCAACAAGATATTGAATATGAACCAATATGAATGAATTACTCAAACCAGCCCACCTGGCACCAACAGTCATGCCACGGTTAAAGTCAAAGAGATCACTTAAATTTTTCCCCATTCTGATGTTTGATACTTTACTGAAGCTCTTGACCTGCATGATTCTATGCACTGCGCTGTTGCTACATGATTGACTGATCAGATAACTGCATAAATGAGCAAGTGTTTTCCTATTAAAGTAGATGGTGAGTGTACATATATATGTTAGTTGAATTAAGGGAGGCTGCATTTTATTTAAAGTCCCCATACCCACTATAAAATATGGTGGTTGATGAGTGACATTTTGAGACTACTTTTGAACTAGTGGGCCAGATTCTATAAAACAATACAACCCCAATCCCAAAGAAGTTGGGACACAGTGTAAAATGTAAATAAAAACAGAATGCAATGATTTGCAAATCTCATAAACCCATATGTTATTCAGAATAGAACATAGAAAACATATCAAATGTTTAAACTAAAGAAATGTACAATTTTAAGGAAAAAAAATAAGGTAGTTGATGACCGCAACACGTAGGAACAAAATTCCCCACTTAACTCCTTTGGGATGAATTGGAACACCAACTTCATGCCAGGCCTTCATTGCCCAACATCAGTGCCCATCCTCCTGTGCTTTTGTGGTTGAATTGGCAAATCCCCACTTTTAGTGGTAAGCCTTCCCAGAATAGTGGACGATGTTATAGAAGTGAAGTGGGAACAACTTAATATTAATGCCCAGGGTTTTGAAATAGGATGTTTAATACTGAGTTGTCCACATACCTTTGGCTATATAGTGTATATTATGCAGTGGTTTTTGATCAGTTGGTGGGCACTTTTTTCTGGAGAACTTGTATTGCTGTCAGTTCCTATAATGACTGGGTACTTAGATTGTATTCTGTCATTTGTGAGTTATTTGGATATAAGCATCTGTCATATGAATAAATCTAACACTAAATGTTAATGTGTGTACATTTGTATTTGTAATGTGGGCCAAGTAGTTCTGCTTGTCTCTATCTGACTTGAAGCCTCCGATTTCATGACAGGCGAAGAGGGGCAGAAACCTCCAAAGCTCAGCCTCTGATGTGAGAAGAGTTGAAGGCATACAGCCAGACAGCATAGGGTCATACTTAACATTTCAACACTTTTACAGGTTGTTAAATGCCCACACCTGAACCCACACATGAATCACTTGCACACATCTGTCAGCCTTCACTGATGATGACACTAATTGATACATAAATGAAAGCAAAGGCTTGACAAATCACCCTCCAGCAAATCTTCTAACGTTTCTCAGTCTATAAGTCCAATCTCTGCATTCTGCATTTTATTAGCTCTTCACCAAGTTTCAGCCCACAGAACAGCCATTTTTAGTTACGTTTTGACTTTTTGCCCCATAGCACATCTTTTTTTCTCTCTCTCCTGTGTTTCCTGATTGGATTGATGATGGAGACTGTACTGTGCAAGTGTGTGTGTGTGTGTGTTTATGTGTGTGTGAGGTTGAGGGGGCAATATAAATTTAAATTAGGTTCTTCTGTCTTGTTTTTAGCTTTAAGTTTATGTACAGTAAAAAATCAATTCAGCGCTTTTTAATTTATCTGAACCTTTCTGTTGCTTCTTGCACTGTCCAAATGACAGTTGACAGACAGACCATTGCTTTACTGTTTTATATCGCATATTGTAGAGGTGCTCTAACTTCTCACCCACTGTACACACACACACACACATATCCCGAGAACTCCCCCACCACTTTCAGTCACGCACAGACTGCCCTGTCTGTAGACCTCAGCTGGCTGTTTTATTGCAAACGGCAGGAATACCATATGCTACAAAGGGTCCAAGAGCTACATCAATTTCACGAGTATAGTTACAAGGGAATAAATCTCTTAGGACATAAGAGAAGGGAGCAGTGGGGAATGGGATGTATGTCCTGAAAAAGTTGGAGAACATAAAACCCAGTCTGCCTGGTCCTGCTTCAAATGATCATATTTCAGTTATTGATAGAGAAGAGATAAAATAATTCATGAGATGTTTTGTCTCATATGTCTCTAATTTGATCCTCATAGAGATACAGCATGTGACTCAGATTAGATTAAAACATTGTGCTGATTTATATGCGTCCCCTGAAATGATAAATATGGAGATTTATCCTATTAAATAATCTTATTTTAGTCCAAACAAGCACTAGTTTAAAAGGTTTTACAGATTTGGAAGGTATATTAAAGACTTGATTGCAGTTAATTTGTTTAATCATTTCCCATTATTGGAACCCGATGGACAGGGCCGGTGCTACCTATAGGCAGAGTACGCAATTGCCTATGGCCTTATGCTTGGAGGCAGGGCCTCCATAACCGTAACATCACTTTACACTAGTCCACCAATCAAAACCGGCAGCAAAAGACTAAGCCATTGGAGTCCATTGGAGTCCATCTAAGTCCATTGGATATAAACCTGTAAAACCTGTAGTCACCTGTAAAAATGCAAAAATGCAACCTTTCTGCAGCTGACTGACTTTAAGTCAGTGACTTATGATGGCGCAGAAACGATCACATCCTTCAGGGGCTGCTGAGCGAAAGGCTAAACAGGCATGCAAAGAAAGTGCAGCTCCTGATGCAGGTCATCTATTTTAAAGTGATTGTAATGTATTCTAAAAATAAACTGGGCCTTGTTATGTTGATCAGAGTCATTTCGGTATAGATCATTTGCCAGTTTATTCTGACTTCAAAAGAGCGTGAGCGCCATTGACACGTCGAGACTGTCAAGACACTTTGAATTCGCATGTACAATGACATTATGTCGGGAGCTGACTAGCAATACAGTAAAAGTAAAGAAGTTTGCATTCAAAGTGAAAGAGCAAACCCACTAGAGCATTTTTTAATGTTTCAAAAAAAGTACCTCAACTGTCTGTGTATCTTCTAAATCCCTCTAATGTTTATATTACTGCTCTAACATAATACTTCATTTTAGGTTTCAAATCATAAATACTGTTGTTATATTTATTGAAAAATAAGCATACAATTTTATGAAGAAATGAACTATTCTTTCTGATTAGTAGTTTGCCTCTTTCACTTCCATTAGCAGTTGACTTGTGTATATAGTGCATATTTAAGGTAATGCACTACAACACATAATATGACTATATCTATAGTCTGTAGGTGTCATGTCGCTGCGAACTCGTGACTACAGTTCCCAGAGTGCAGCGCAAACTACAGACATGGCCGACGAGGACTACACTTTTCATGCACGCAAGCGTTCACATTCTCCAGAGTTCTGAGCACGGACACCTGCACTCAATTACACCCACACAGTATTTAGAGCATGCCTAGAACATTGGTTACTCATGAAGTAAACGCTCAGCAGTCCTGTCGCTGTACTTCACTAAGCCGTCGTCTTTGTTTTTGGATTTTCCTGGTTTACGGATTTACCGCCTCGTGTTTTGACTACGATTCCCTGCTTTAGCAGTATTGTCTGTTCGCCTGATCGACTGACTACTGCCTGCATTACAACATTCAGCCTGACCCTCGCCCTCCTGCTTCTGTATCGCCTGCGCTTGCTTCCACCTCAGGTATCATAACAGATTACTTCGCCTAACTATGGAAGCAGCGGGTGGCCCGGAAAGGCAACAGTTTATTTATGAACAGAATTGAGCGATAAATGCGCAACAAGAGCAGATATCTCACTTAACGGAGCAAGTGTTGTGCCTGTGTCAATCCACACTCCTGGCCACATCACCTCCACCGCCGCCTGTGCACATTCTGCCACCAGCGCTGGCGCATGTTCCACCACTGCCGGCTGCGCACATTCCACCACCACTGCCCATGCTGGAGAGATATGCCGGGGAGCTGGAGTGATGTAAGGGTTTCTTGCTACAGTGTTCTCTGTTTTTTGCCAGCTACCCTGACATTCCGGAGACCCGTAAGATCACGCACTTCCTGGAGCTCTTAACCAGATATGCCTTGTTATGGGCTACGGCAGAGTGGGAACGACAGGGCGGCCCCATCTCCTCACTAGAGGACTTCGTTTCCCACTTCCAGCGTGCCTTCGATAATCCACCTGATGGATGGGAGACCGGCCAGGAGCTCATGAAGATCACGCAGGGCTCACATGATGCGGTGGAGTACTGGAGTTCCGTACCATCATGGCATGGAGTGGGTGGAACGAGCTGGCCCTCAAGACAGTGTTCCGTCAGGGGCTGAGTCCAGAGCTGGTAAAGGAGTTGGCCTGTTGGGATGAACAACTCACCCTTGACGCGCTCATTGACTTTGCGATTTGGCTGGACCGATTACGCCGGACCAACCACCCCGCGCTGTGGGGGCCCCAGCTACCCGTGCCAGGAACCGTAGCAGAACCCATGCAGCTTGGACAGGCTCGGCTTCGCGAGGAGGAGAGGGAGCGATGACTGCGCGAGTCCTGCTGCTTTTTACTGTGGGGAGGACAGCCACCTCGTCCGCCAGTGCCCTCACATGAAGCTGCGACAAGCCGGGGAGAGCGGGGACAGCCGACCCCATCGTCAAACGGTGAGTCCCGACCAAGCACGCACAGCCCATGTATTCATGTTGCTGGTTAAGATTGAGTGTTCAGGGGTGTCTACTGTGCTCACAGCGCTGATCGATTCAGGAGCTGCCGGCAACTCCACTGACCTTCATTGACTGCGCAGGACCTAGACCTTCCCGTTCATCCCCTACTCCAGCCACGCCACATCCAGTCCATCGACGGGTCCCCCATTGGCAGGGGGGTCATCTCCCACTGTACAGCACCTCTTGAAATCCAGGTTAGTGCCCTCCACAGTGAAACCATCATCCTGTACGTAACTGTCTCTGTCCGGCACCCCGTCATCTTAGGCCTGCCTTGGTTGGAGCTCCACAACCCCCAGGTCTCTTGGGCGGACAAGCAGATTACCCAGTGGTCCCCGTACTGCCTCAGTAACTGCCTGACGCTCCCCGTAGTCCCAGTGGCAGCCACTTCAGTGGAGAGCCCCACGACACCCGTCCCAGTCGCTGTTCCTCCTGAATATCGGGACCTCAGTGAGGTATTCAACAAGGAGAGGGCAAGCGGATTACCACCACACCGCTCCTACAATTGCGCAATCGAGCTCCTTCCCAGAGCCGCACCACTGCGAGGTCGTGTGTACGCTCTCTCCCAAGCCGAACATCAGGCTATGGAGAAGTATATCCAGGAGGCTGTCCAACAGGGATACATTAGACCCTCCATGTCCCCCGCCGGGTTCTTCTTAGTAGAGAAAAAAGGAGGGGGCCTCTGACCATGTATGGATTACCGGGGCCTAAACCAAGTTTCGGTAAAATACCGGTATCCCCTGCCATTAGTACTTGCAGCCCTCGAACAACTACGGACCACGACCATTTTTACTAAGCTGGACCTGCGCAGCGCATACAACCTGGTCCGCATACGTGAGGGGGAAGAGTGGAAAACGGCATTCAGCACCAGCTCAGGTCACTACGAGTACCTGGTCATGCCTTATGGGCTTGCTAAAGCCCCCTTTGTCACAGCCAAGCTACTATTCCAGCATGTATTCAAGTACTTTGGGATCCCGAAAGAGATCGTGAGTGTGGGCCAGCTTCATGGACAAGATGGGCGTCACCATTAACCTCACCTCAGGGTACCACCCACAGGCTAATGGACAGGCAGAGCGGGCCAACCAAGAAATTGCTAGGTTCCTACGGACCTTCTGTACCACAAACCCGGAGGATTGGAGCAAATTCCTCCCATGGGCCGAGTATGGGCAGAACTCCCTGTGACACTCGGCAACGCAACTCACCCCCTTTCAGTGTGTCTTGGGCTACCAGCCACCTTTATTCCCCTGGAACGCCAATCCCACTGACTCGCCACCGTTTGACGAATGGTTCTGCAGGAGTGAGCAGGTTTAGGAGCAGACACACCAACATCTAGTGCAGGCCACACGCACCTCCAAATGAAAGGCGGACCGTCACCGGAGGGAACACCCCAAGCACCAGCCCGGGGACAGAGTGTGGCTCTCCACGAAAAAACCTGAAACAGCCACTCCTGTGCAGGAAACTTAACCCCAGGTATATTGGGCCCTTCAGAGTTAAGGAACAGCTCAATGATGTCACGTACAGGCTGGAATTACCCAAGCACAGCCACATCACCTCGTCATTCCATGTCTCCCTCTTTAAACCGGTTATCCCGGGTCCATTAGCCACGGCGGTACCCAGGGAGTCGCCACCAGAGCCCTTAGAAGTTGACGGCCAACCAGCCTACTGCGTCAGGAGCTAAACTAGAGTACCTAGTGGATTGGGAGGGATATGGCCCAGAAGAGCAGTGCTGGATCGCGTCCCAGGACAGCCTGGACCCAAGCCTGTGTAGGGACCTTCATGCTGCTCACCCAGCAAGGCCGGGACTGCGGAGGAGAGGTAGGCCTCGAGGGGATTAGGCTCCCGGAATGAGCCCTTCTGGGGGGGGCTCTGTCACGTCGCTGCGAACTCGCGACTACAGTTCCCAGAGTGCAGCGCAAACCACAGACATGGCCGACGAGGACTACACTTCCCATGCAAGCAAGCGTTCACATTCTCCGGAGTTCTGATCACGGACACCTGCACTCAATTATGCCCACACAGTATTTAGAGCATGCCTAGAACATTGGTTACTTGCGAAGTAAACGCTCAGCAGTCCCGTCGCTGTACTTCACTAAGCCGTCGTCTTTGTTTTTGGATTTTCCTGGTTTATGGATTTACCGCCTCGTGTTTTGACTACGATTCCCTGTCTTAGCCTAGTATTGTCTGTTCACCTGATCATCTGACTACTGCTTGCATTACGACTACGCCTTCAGCCTGACCCTTGCCCTCCTGCTTCTGTATTGCCTGTGCTTGCTTCCACCTCAGGTATCGTAACAGTAGGCTACTGGGTCAATAGGAGGGGGAAATCCTGTCCAGAAGAGTGCCTCTGTAGGTGGCCATGGCCATGATAACATCCTTAACAAAGGAATAAGAGATGGTCCAGATGACATTTCATTCTTTAATTCTTTTTTTTTTTTAGTGTTTACTTAGTTAAAGTTTAATTAATATGGACATAAGTAAAAATCTAAAAAAATTAATACAGATGTTGTATGAATAAAAAGGTTAGGAATCATATTTGTTTTAAGTGCTTTTTATTTATTCTGAAAGGTGGAGGGAGGACGGGTGTGGGGGGCCTCCTAATGTCTAGAACCGGCTCTGGAATAAAGTCTTCTGTGACATTTCTTAATTAAACATAGCTTGTGAAATATGAAGTATGTATCAAATCCTTGATGAGCGAAGTTAAATGTGTTATCATAATAAAGCAGTGAAACTGTTTTGAGTATAATACAACATACACCAATCAGCCATAACATTAAAACCACCTGCCTAATTGTTTAGGCCCACTTTGTGCCACCAAAACAGCTCTGACCCGTCAAGGCATGGACTTTACAAGAGCTCTGAAAGTGTGCTGTCGAATCTGGCACCAAGACGTTACCAGCAGATCCTTTAGGTTGCAAGGTGGGGCCCCCATGGATTGGACCTGTTTATCCAGCACATCCCAAAGATGCTTGATTGGACTAAAATCTGGGGAATTTTGAGGCCAAGCTAACACCTTGAACTCTTTGTCATGTTCCTCAAACCATTCCTAAACAATTATTGCAGTGTGGCAGGGTGCATGAAAGAGGCCACTGCCATTAGGCAATACCGTTTCCATGAAGGGAAACATGTTCTGCAACAATGTTTAGGTAGATGGTACGTGTGAAAGTAACATCCACATGAATGCAAGAAACCAAAGTTTAACAAGCAGAACATTTCCCACAGCATTACACTGCTTCCACTGGCCCACCTTTCTATCATATAGCAAGCAAATTTTTCAGCATTTTCTGCTACAGTAGCTCTTCCGTGGTTTTGGACCAGACAGGCTAGCTTTCACTCTCCATGTGCATCAGTGAGACATGGGTGCCCGTGAGCCTGTTGGCAGTTTACCTGTTGTCCTTCCTTGGAGCACTTTTGGTGGTTACTATTAACTGCATACCAGGAACACCCTAGAAGACTTGTCGTTTTGGAGATGCTCTAACCCAGTCGTCTAGCCATCACAATTTGGCCCTTGTCAAAGTCGCTCTGACCCTTATGCTTGCCCATTTGGTCCTGCTTCCAACACATCAACTTGCTTTCTAATATTTCCTATCCCTTGACAGGTGGTATTATAATAATTGATAATCAATGTTATTCACTTCATCTATCAGTGGTTTTAAAATTATGGTTGATCGGTGTATGTATAATATAATCCACCAAATACTGTTCTGTTATAGTATATATAGTATAGTATATAGTATAATATATAGTATATATCCTACTCATAATGGTGGTCACACTCTTGACCTCATACTAACATACGGACTAAGTATAGAAAATATTATCATTCTTCCGCAGTCTGAAGTTGTCTCAGACCATTATCTTATCTCGTTCATAATACTCAGTTGGGATAAATTCGCACCTTTAATATCTGTATACCATGTTGATATTTCTGTAAAGCTGCTTTGAGACAATGTCTATTGTAAAAAGCGCTATACAAATAAAATTGAATTGAATTGAATTATATAAACACAATACACACATACATACATACATACATACAAAAAGACTAGTAGGAAGATGAAAGTAAAAACTGTGGGAGAAAATGTATGTTTAAAATGGGAGAAGGAAGTGCATTCACAAATGTCTTGGGAAATAACATTCCAAGGTCTGGGAGATATGGCACTAAAATGCTTCAGTGAGGTCTTTGGCACTTCCAGTATCCCAGTGTTGTTGGATCTGAGAGTAAGAGTAGCACAGAGCTGTAGGAGTTCAGAGAGATTTGATGGGGCAAGATCTTGTAGTGCTTAGTAACTGAGAAATAGGAGATCATATTCAATTGTTTGTGAATTGCGTAGCTAGTGTATCTATTGAAATATGGGTGTAATCTGTGCTAATCTTTTGGTATGAGTAAGGAGCACAGTAGTATAAATGTGAGGTTATGAAAGCATTTTTCAAACTAAATGTAAGGATTGAAGATGAGCTTTGTTGTAGAGCCATCAAAAGTGATCATCATGAATCACCTACAGTAATATGAGCTTCAAACAAAAATCTGTTGTCAAAACTTAAACCTAAATTGTGAGCATTTGTAGAAGGCTTAATAATATCCTACAGCAGCAATATCAACTACAACCCCAATTCCAAAAAAGTTGGGACGCTGGGTAAAATGTAAATAAAAACAGAATGCAATGATTTGCAAATCTCATAAACCCATATGTTACTCACAATGGAAAATAGAAAACATATAAAATGTTTAAACCTAGTAAATGTACCATTTTAAAGAAATTTCTTTGAATTTGATGGCTACAACACGTATCAAAATAGTTGGGACGAGGCAACAAAAGGCTGGAAAAGTAAGTGTTACTAAAAAGAAACAGCTGGAGGAACATTTTGCAATTAATTAGGTTAATTGCCAACAGGTCAGTAACATGATTGGGTATAAAAATAGTATTTTAGAGAGGCAGAGTCTCTCCGAAGTAAAGATGGGATGGAATCTGGATGGAAGCATATGTTGCTCTAAAACTTTTCAGCATTGATGGTGCCTTTCCAGATGTGCAAGCTGTCCATTACATAGGCACTAATGCACCCCCATACCATCAGAGATGCAGGCTTTTGACCTGAGCGTTGATAAAAAGCCGGATGGTCCCCTCTCCTCTTTAGTCCTCTTTAGTATAGAGGACGTGGCGTCCATCGTTTCCAAAAAGAATTTCAAATTTCAATTCGTCTGTCCACAGAACAGTTTCTAGATAATGTTCACATATGGCTTCTTCTTTACATGATAGAGCTTTAACCAGCATTTGTAGATGGCATGGCGAACTGTGCTCACAGACATTGAGATCTGGAGGTGTTTCTGAGCCCATGCGGTGATTTCCATTACAGAATCATGCCTGTTTTTAATGCAGTGCCGCCTGAAGGCCCTAAGATCCTGTATGCAATATGCAATACTGATTTTCACCCTTGTCCCTTGCGCACAGAGATTTCTCCAGATTCTCTGAATCTTTTGATGATATTTTGTACTGTAGATGATAAGATATTCATAGTATTCGCAATTTTACGTTGAGGAACATTATTCTGAAATTGTTCCACAAATTGTAGACGCAGTTTTTCGCAGATTGGTGATACTCTACCCATCTTTACTTCTGAAAGACTCTGCCTCTCTAAGATACTCTTTTTATACCCAATCGTGTTATTGACCTGTTGCCAATTAACCTCCAGCTGTTTCTTTTTAGTAAAACTTACTTTTCCAGTTTTTTGTTGCCCCGCCCCAACTTTTTTGAGATGTGTTGAGGCCATCAAATTCAAAATTACCTTATTTTTTTTTTAAGATCTTAGTTTAAACATTTGATATGTTTTCTATGTTTCATTGTGAATAACATATGGATTTATGAGATTTGCAAATCATTGCATTCTGTTTTTATTTACATTTTTACACAGCTACCCAACTTTTTTGGAATTGGGCTTATAATAATTCAGCATTTTTAGAGAGAAGAGTTTTAGAGGCAACAAATGAAATTTCAGGATTTTATCTTGTCAGGATTTAATTGAAGAAAGTTGGAGAATAGAAGGTGACTAATGTGGATGTGTGTTGTTCTATTGTGGAACAGTAACTTTTTGTATTGTGCAGTGCTGGCTATAATAGAAATACAATGCAATGAATCGACACATTAATGAGCAGTGATACCATTTTAATTGGATCAGTTTTGATGAAGTAGTGATGCTTTTTCTGACCTGTCAAACAATCACCTCTGCTAGAGTTGTGCCAGAATAACTTGAGATGCCTGCCATTACTGAATGGACAAGTCTTTCAGCCAGCCACCAATGTATTTGGGCCTGAGACCCACAGTGGTGAGTCCACCCACCCACCACAGGACTGGAAATGAACTACGTGTTTTGCATGCCCAACACGCACAGCCAGACAAATCTGCATTTATGTTTCAGTGAGGAAAAATTAACCACTGACTGAAGAAGACAAAATGGAAAGGCACAAATCAATGAAAAAGAAATAGCTAATGAGAAGCAGCAATACAAGTGTGGGCAGCTTATTCTGTCCACATTCTATAATAACAAAGACCATAAGGGTGACTGGTCTGATATACACAAGCAAAGCCTAGTGTAGCAGTTTAGATATAGTGAAATAAAGGTCTTACAAAGGATTTATTTATTTATTTTTTAATAAACACACCTGGTCAATTTAGGGGGCAACTTGAGTCCAAGACAGCATACGTAGGCCTACTAAACTGGTGAAAAGTATTGGTGAGACAATTAGTAGCTGTCGTGTGATAGAGGAGCACTAGCTCTGTCAGTAATTTGGGAGAAAATGGGGTTAAAAATTGCTAAAATAAGTAACCATTTAAAGCCTGTAAAAATATTTTGATTGCTCTTTTGTGAAAGCTTTGCTCTTTCTTTTGGGGATTTTCACTGTTCACTTCGGCAAACAGCATGCCTGCTCAAGATTGACTGTTTACTTTTATCCACATGATAAACTCAGTAGTGTTGTGTTCCTTTGTGTCATTGTGGTGCTGGAAAATAAATGTCATTTTATATTCGTTTGTATAACACTAAGGTCATTATGTTGGCAGAAACAACATAGTAAGTTTCAGATGTGGCCTTTTATTGGAAGCAATTTTGTTTTCATCAAATGTGGCACCTTCTCTTTAATTCCAAAAGATGATAACACTCTTCAATTTCCTCATTTTATAAATAATATATTTTATCCCTCTTGTATAAAATAATAATTTTGGAGGTTTTTTTTTGTTTTTCTTTTTTTAAAAGTGTGTCTCTAAGTGATTGCTCGTTGGTTCCTACACTTAAAGCTCATTCTACAAATTTGAGTAGGGATAAACAACTGTAAAGTTAATACACTGGATATCATATAGATGTTTTGAAATCTGTGATTATACCTGTAAAACATATAGAAGAATATTTAATACATTTTTGCATTTTTCATGAGTTGATAGGAAATTAGAACCCTATAGCCCTCTGTAATTCTATTTCTTTTCTCAGTTGAACATATGAGGTAAGAATCCCTCACTATTCATAGCATAACATTGTATTTAGACACAGCAAGTTCAAGGCAGGAGTCAAAAACCACAGCATGTTAGTCATAATGAAAGCAGTGCCAAGGATTCTTCCCAAATTAATACCGACTCCAGCTCTGACTAAGTCTTTATTTGGCTACAGGAAGTATTATACTATCTCTTCTCCATCTGTAGAACTATCTTTCACAAGCTAAGCATAATAGTTCATTGTTTTCATTATGAGGACTTTTGATCTGTAAAGTATACCATAAATAAGATAAATGTCTTCTTCAGCATTACAGATCCTTGTTTATTTGCAAGTATTCCTATGTCAATATTTTAAAAACATACACTCACTGTCTACTTTATTAGGAACACCATACTAACACTGGGTAGCCCCCTTTGAGATTCTGGTGTGGAAAGGTCAGCTATTGTGTGTGCATAAAAATCACAGGAGGTCAGCCACTTCTGAAATACTCAAACCAGACTGTCTGGCACCACCAACCATGCCACAGTCAAAGTCATTGAGATCATATTTTTTGCCATCCTGATTAACAAGCTCTTGAGTCAAATCTACTTAATTTTGTGTGTTGCACTGCTGCCAGATTGTATGATTGCATAATTTCATGAATGTCCACATGTACAGGTGTTCCTAATAAAGTGACCAAAATTTACATTTATTTGTATACCTACTTATTTTGCGTGTTTTTAATTTTGACCCATATGGTTTGAACCATATTTCTCAACTGTAACCAGTCCCCTTCGTGAATTCTAGCCTGCTTATAGGAATGTTGGTAAACGATCTGGGATTTGTGAGGAGAAAAATGATGTGATGGGATTTCTCCCCAGGCATCTCAGCACCACAGGTGACGATGAGATCATATACTAGAAGCTTGTTAACACACACTGGCCACATTATTTGTGGACACGCAAGCACTCTAGCCTCTCTCTCTCTCTGTGTGTATGTACATGTTTTGTGGTGCATATCTTGTACAAGTATCATCCATGAGGAAATTACAATAAACCGACTCACTGCAGGTTAAACCACACAATGTGTAAACAATAATGCATTACTCATTTAACATGGTTGAGATGGAGGCTTGTTTGTCATTATGAATCAATGCATGTACAATGTAGTCACAAGTGAGACTAGCTGCTTGAAATTACACTAATGAAAGTAATTAACACACGCACGCACGCACACACACACACACACACACACACACACACACACACAAATAGTACTCACATGATTTTTGTGATTTTCAATTCTCAGCTAGCGTAGCTCTTTTCTTGATCAGGTCGTTTCTTTCTTCTATAGAAAACCCACACTGCCCT
The DNA here is from genome assembly GCF_023375685.1 of Ictalurus furcatus. Lineage (NCBI taxonomy): Eukaryota > Metazoa > Chordata > Actinopteri > Siluriformes > Ictaluridae > Ictalurus > Ictalurus furcatus. Next base: position 8,912,237 of record NC_071263.1, on the reverse strand, counting down.
CTTGTGGTCATTTTAAACTTAGACCTGAAAACAATTGACTATATTGTGTATTAAATAAATAAGTAAGTAAGTAAGTAAATAAATAAACAAATACGAAGTTAACGAAGTTAAACGGATAAACTTGCAGTTTTTAAATTTTTAATATTGACACACTGAATTCTCAGATTATATAGAATCAACAAAAGGAAGTGTATTTTATTTGTTAAATGACTTTTTTTTAAATCCATTTTATAATGTGCTTGCTGCGTATGTACCAGGTAATGCTGGTAAGGGCAGATGAGGCGAGCTCCAGGGGATTTACACCAAAGAATTTTACACCAAAGGTTTGTGCAGTTTCTCATACAATACATTCCAGCTGTGAGTAATGTCATCGTATATGCAGAGAAAATGCATGGCACCTTTTATCACTATGGACTGTAAATATATGTCAAATTTTATTTTTATTTCTGAGTAACTCATACATATTTTGTAGTAGATTTTATTGTGAAGGAATAGTTCACCTAAAAACAATACTATTGAGCAATAAAAAATTGTTGATTGTAATGTTGTTACATTTAGCCTGCTTCACTGAGTGCAGTTATGTCTCGCTTTAAGTTTGTTTCCATCTTGATACTCTTGAATTTTAAAATTAATATTTAATATTAGACAATTGTTATATTAACTTCAATCTTCACATAGGATGCCACTGGACATGCATATAATAATGACAAAGCTGTAAGAAATTAAAACTACAAGAAAAAGTGTTATTTAGTTTTAAATCTGTGTTTTTCACTAGTGTCGCTACTTCCAGTCATCAAATCAAAAGTTCTGCGTGTCATGTCATATCGCAACATTAAAAGGTCAAGCCAGAGGAGTTTACAGCTCTAACTAACTGCTATCCCTGCCCTGCTCCTAATGCTTCATTAGTGGATCTACTGAGCCATTACAACTACTGCTTGTCTTCTGCACTTAACAGTCTTGCTCCACTGAAGACTCAGACTGTTTCATTTGTTCACACCGCACCTTTGTATACATCTAAACTCCACCAGATGAAGTCCATGGGTCAGCGTCTGGAGCGGTTATCAAAAAGGACTAGTCTTGTGGTACATAAAGAGATGTATTCTGATCACATACTTCAGCACAAAAATGCCCTTTCTGTTGCAAAAACATCATATTATGCAAATATCATCAGGAAACAAGGAAACACCAGAGCTTTTTTTTCCACTGTGAATGAACTACTTAAACCACCTGATAACACCATTCTTCTGAATCTCTCTGACGTTGCCAAACGCTGTTTGGCCTTCCTGAAAATGTTCCACTCTAAAATTGCGACCATTCATCTACAATGGACTCGTTCAATTAATGAGCAAAAGGACCCATGCTCCCTGAATACTACGGGCCCCCACATACCAGTGCATTTAGTCATTTCAGTCTCCCAGTGGAAAGTCACGTCTTGAATCTCATCATGAAGTGCAATTCCTCCACCTCCACTTAGGATAAGAAACAGATGAAACTGGAGATGAGGTTGCCAATGTTGACCTCTCGCTGGAGCTGTACAGGAGAGACTGCCTCCTGGGTCTCTGGCTAGAGCTCTGGAGTTGAGGTCACCATGTTGAACTCTGGCTGGAGCTCCACAGGGGAGACTGCTTTGTGGGTCTCTGGTGGAGGTCTGGAGATGAGGTCACCAAGTTGACCTCTGTCTGGGGCTCGGCAGAAGAGACCACATAGTGGGTCTTAGGCAGGAGCTTTGGGGAGGAGGTCACCCAGTTTGCCTGCTAATAATAGGTGGTGAATGGCAAGGCAGGTTTATCTGTGAGGCTGGCCTCCCCCAAAAGATCCTCCAGGACGGCCCTGGATTCTGGACTGCCGAACACCATCACGAATATTCCCACAAACTGAGTTACATTCTCAAGTCCCCTGGATCCCATGGCCACTAGACGCTGAGCCCACTGGCGGGCTGGGCCAAAAAACCGGGACAACATGAACCTTAGCCATTGCTTCTCGCTGGGCTTGGGGTCCGCTAGGCTTGCAAAATAGAGCTGGAGGTCAACAAGAAAATATTCAGGAAAGCCAAAAAACCCATCATACAGATCTGGGAGAGCTATGACAGTCCACTGAGGAAACTGGATCGAATCCAATGCTGGGACGGTTTGTTTGGTTTCCTTAGCGTGACGTCTCCTCCGTCTTCCTGCTGCATCCATTGTCAGGTGAAGTATTCTGTCCCGTTCTTAACGTCATGAAGGTTAGAACGGATGCAAGTGCAGATAAGAGCTTTTAATAAAGTGATGCAGGCAGACAAATCCAAATCATGAGACAATAACATGGTGAAAAACAGGCAATTGCTCAGGCTATTAGCAAACAGGCATAAATGAGGCAAGGCAAGAACTGAGAACGAGAAACCAGAAAGAAGATCAAAGAACATGAATCAAAATGAGGAACAGAGTACAAACTCTTGGTATGGTGATAACACTCAATACTTCGCAAAGAGTGAAAGCCTCGAAAGTCCTTTTAAACTGTGGTGTGATTGTGCGTGATATTGGATGCAGGTGTGTACGATTAGAATAAATGAGTGTTCTGGGAATTGCAGTCCATGGCCGAAATGTTTGTAGGCCGCAGTTGTAGGGAATTTAGCCAGCGGGGGGCAGAGCACAGACACACAGGAGGCTGCTTAGGTGTCACACGTGGAGAATTTTTATTTAAAAAGTCCGTGAGGGTGTATGTGTGTGTGTGTGTGTGTGCAGAAGTGAGACCGTGAGGTGAAGTGCTCAGTCGTCTGGAGGATCACCCTTTTATACTCTCCCGTCGGCTTCTGAATGGTGGAAATTTGCCACGCTGCCTATCATCCATCAGCCGCGTGTGTGTCTGTGGCCCCACCCTGCAGCCACACATTCTCCCGCTGTCCAAAACATTGGTGGTGCTGAAGCGGAGCTGTCTCTTGAGCACCACAACGGCAGTCTTGGGAGGAGCGATCTTTGCTTCTTGTGCGCCGTCCGCTGGCCTCTCGCCACACAGCGCAGGATGGGAAAGGTAGTCACTGGTTTGATGTGACATGACAGTAGGACTAGAGGTAAGACAAGACACACTCATTTAATACAGTGGAATGACATGGCATTTTTATTAAAAGTTCAAGTGACTAGCCTTTAGATTTCCTTGATATTGAACAACGAGATTAACCTTTAATTTTGCCGGTGGGTTTGCTGTAGTCTTCATCACCAAGGTCTGAATTTGTACAGGAGTTTGTGTGCCTCCAGTCAGGTTCCCCATCATGGAGATAGCAGAAGAGATAAAAAAAAAGTTTTTAGCATAGTGGAGTGGCATGACTTTTGTAAAAAAAATTCAAGCGCATTGCCTTTCGATTTCTTTGTAATTTAGCAGAATGACTAACTTTTAGTTTTTTGGTTGGTTTTGCCTTAGAGTTTACAACCGAAGTAGAGACCTGAACTTCTACTGGTGCTTCTGTGCCTCAAGACGGGGACACTGTGATTGAGGTAGCAAGAGAGGTAAGACAAGACAAAATCATTTAACACAGTGGAAAGACATGACATTTTTGTTAAAAGTTCAAGAGACTAGCCTTTAGATTTCCTTGATCTTGAACATTGAGACTAACCTTTAATTTTGCCAGTGGTTTTGTTGTAGTCTTCATCACCAAGTTCTGAACTTGTTCAGGACAAGACCTTGTCTGTAAACAGTACGGCAAAACTAAAGGTCAGTCACTTTGGTAAACACTCCTCTGTACAGTCAGGTCACTTTTACAGTCTCCTCTATCCTCTATACACCCCAAGCAGTAATGAGCAAAATAGAGATGACGCAGGCCAGGGACGTCGCTAAGCCTATTTGGGGGTGTGTGGGGGGATTTATATATCATATATTGTTTATAAATCAATATATCAACCAATATATTTTCTTTTTGTTTTCGTTTTTTTCCATTGCATCTTAAACCTGTTCCATGGGGGGACATGGGGGAGTGATCCACACAAGACACAGTTTACTGTTTAAACATTTTATGTTGGCTTTATTAATTATGCTGACCTTTATCACACACACACACACACTTGCTGCAGACTCACACACAGGCAGCGAGAGTGCAGAATGACGAGGTCACACTGTATGGCTTTCCCTGATGAGAAACAGCCGTTAATCTTTTTTTTTTTTCCTTAAAAGAACTTGGAGGCAGAAGAATAATTAAGTGATGATGCATAAAGTGTGCTTATTCGTTTAGTAGATACCAGGCCAATTATCAAACACAACCTTAAGCAAAATATAATAACACAAATTGAGTGTTTCCACATTGTTGGCAGTCATGAAATCCCAATTTAACACAGTATGTCCAGGATACAGACAGCTTATGATATTGATCATTTAAAAGTCATTGTTTATAACAGGTGTATTATTGCCTGTATTATAGCAGGAGCACTGTAATGAATTTTACAGCTTTCCCTCTCCTGAAATGTCTCCCCCTTGAAGGAAGAAAATGGAGTCACGAGAGTGTGTGGTATCATGTCCACTTTCTTTTTCTTTTTTTTTCAGTCTGTAGACGTAAATATAAATGCCTTAATTTGAGGTCTGTTTTAGAGCTAAAAGACAACAAATATGGAAATCTAGTCTCTCATAACCTGCAATCTTCAGATGTGTGTGTATTAGGTCAATGACTCCTTACTGCTTCCTTATACCTGTGCTTTTAATAATCTCAGGAGATTATTAAAATACTAAATCCTTCCAGGTGAAAATGAAACTTGTCCTATATCTATTTAAAATTGCAAATGTAATGTATTGTATTTTTTCACTTTGTTATGCACTTGTTCATGTTATTATTATTTTTTTTATGTGCTAAGACACAGTTATAGATTGTACAGCAACCATGTACCCAAATTATAGACTGAAAGTAAATTATAAATTTAAAATTAATATTTTAAGTATACCTTTAACGTGTCCTTAATGTCTTTATGCCATTATCATGGATGTATTATCATTGTGCATTTGATAATTCTGTAGAGTTACCTGAGATGGTTAAATATGTTTTCTTTGATTCAATGACCACGTTTACATGGACAGCAATGATCTAATTATTGACCTTATTCTAAATAAGACAATATTGTAATTAAGGTGTGTTAGATTTCCATGTATCTCAGGAATCTCAGATTATGCCTTTCAGATCTTCCGTCATGCCTTTCAGTCTGTTCTACAATTACTTCTATTAACTTTTATTTCTGTGCTTAGAAAGTGTGGTTCTCCTCAGAGCATTTCAGATCAATCTGGGGAGCCTAAATGAACACACACTAACACATGCATGCTCAAGTAGACATCCGAGTTTATTAATGAGTATATATAATGATAATATATATATATATATATATATATATATATATATACAACCAAGAGTATTTATACACATTGATAACAGCAGTGCGTGGACAGTTTCTACTGGTGCAGGGGCCAGACGGATAGACAAAGCACACAGCACCCAGGGTCATACTACAAAATAAGTCTACTATAATAAAGATGGCAGGTGATCAGCTTATTCAAAGAAGTAATTAAATGTATACATTCATCATAGGTATTTGATAGCAAGTGTTCATAATATAAGAGAGTACATGATATAAGAGATTTTCCTTTCATTCCTCTCTTTTATTCTAGCGTAGCATAGAATCAACCAAAAGGAATTCTCTAAAGTCATAGGTTAACATCACCCTTCCACAGAAAAACATGGTAATGGTTTTGTGATGAGAGCTAATACAGAAAAAACTATATGTATATGTGTAAAATGTGAATCAGGTCAGCCAGCAGGACAGGACTTCCTTCTTTTGTAGACACATTCACCGATGCTCAGACCTTGTCAGGGGTACAGGTACGTTCGTTCCCGAATGGGCAACCTGTCATAGAGAATAGGTGGAGGAAAAATAGAATGGACAGAGCTTATTTGTTAACAGCTTTTAACCAACTTGCATGTCTCCAGATCGGTCCTGCTGATGTCATAACACCTGGTCTCCTGGAACAAAAGGATGTGTGGGTTTCTGTGAGGGGTAAATTTAATTTTAATTTAGCATGTACACAACACGTCAAGCAATTTAGACACACAGTCGTCTGGATGAATATCGACACCACTTCCTGTGGACTGAGAAAGGTTAGTAGACATTTTCCAAGCCATGGGGAAAGGTCAACCGAATAACACCTCAAAGGGTGAAAGGCCTGTGGTTTTACATGGCGTCATTCGAATTTCAGTAAGAACGGAAGGTAAAAGGTCAGGCCAGGCAGTACTCCTTTGCCAAAATCCTGATGACAGTTTTAGCATTTTTCCTCGCCCATAGAAAAGCCTCAACCCATTTAGAGAAATGGTCTACAATGACCAACAACATTCTATGCGATCTAACGGTTGGCATATGGGTAAAATTGATCTGCAGACATTCAAAAGGCATCAAATGGGCTCTGCTTTACAGCAGAACCAGTGGCGTCGTTTTGTAGACATATCAAACATTGTGAGAGATGTGTCTTTATTTGAGGACATAAATCACGTGCACAAAATTTGGAGGTCATATCAGACAACACTCCTGATAGAGAACGATCTGAGCTGCCGTCTTTGTTTTGATGATCGCGAAAGCTGTTGGTTTAGCACAGGAAGAGATTAGATTGTCAACTAGAGTGGAGTGTGAGATTGGCAGGCTTAAAACACGATCCGTCTACAAAAACATACTTACTGTTAAACAAAGGAGTATCAGAGAGATCAGATCGAATGCTACATGAAGAAACAATTTCTTTTAAACAATCATGATTTTCAGGTAAAGGAATGGTGTCATCCTGTGAATTTAGGAGACAAATTTAATGGTCAAATTTGCAGTAGCACAGAGAATAGTTTCATAACCACTTCTGCGCTGAGCCGTCATGTGTTGTGTTTCAATGTTGGATAATACCAGTTTCAACTGAAGGGCCATGTGCAACACCAAAGGGTGAAAAAAAACAATGATTCTGCATCTATTACCTACAGAGCGCTACTCCCAGGCACTGTCCACAGACAGCTGGGTAGTCCAGCATGTTCCTGTGCCACCCCCAGAGTGTTCATGAGTGGGCAGATGGTAAGGTTCCGTGTAGTCTCCAGGGCAAGAGAGGAACATAAAGCATTTTTGCATAAACAGTCTCAGGAGTATGTGTCCCAGGAGTCAAAAGTGGATCGAATGTTATACGATGGCCCTAGCTGTTTTGTAGCGGGCAGCTGAGAAGTCATCACAACTGCCATCCGGCTGTCCGACAGCCTTCTCTGTCCTTTTGATGAGAGAAAACCCAAACATTTGACTTCTGTTTTAAATAGGTGCAATTTTGTACGCGAAACCTTGAATCCATTGTGAGCCAGATGTTCTAGCAGTCTCAAGGTTGCAGTTCTGCAGCTTCAGACTCAGCAGTGATAAGGAGATCGTCCTGTATTGCAGTACACGGGCGTCATCATGGAGATCTTGCAAGGAGTCTCACCACGCGAGAAAACACGGGGTCAACGTAGCCCTTTGGCAGGCGTGTCCAGGTCAGCTGGCGTCCCCTATGCATGAATGCATATAGTGGCTGAACACTGAAACAACAGCACAAATCCACCACACTAAACCATGCATGGTGTGAAGGTATTAATGTAATGTAATAGTAGAAGGCACATTAGAACAATAGGAGAAATACAACATTGAAATACAACTTCTGCCTGAGGTCTTGTGTAACTCCCCACGTGCCATCAACAGGTGTGTTATACAGGGCTTCAAAACGCCTTGCTGTAACAGAGAATTAACAATAGCAGCATCAATGCCAAGGGCTTTCGATTCAGACAAGGGATATTGTTTTACATACACAGGATGAGAATGTTTTGATTTAGCTGATAGGACATTGCATGTCCTTGTGGTCTGCCCAGAGAGTTAGGCAGAGTCTGTAACCTTGGATCTGATTTTGAATGAGACACATTCTGAGACATTGAACAGCTGATTTAGGAGATTTACTGCGTTTCCACAATCAGAGGTTTCGAAATTTAGAGCGCGAGAATGCAAAATTAAAAGGACACTCCGGCATGTTTACGAATTCATGCGTGAAAATTAATTCATGATACAAACGTTATAATAATTTGTACTCATATTCATAACAGTCCCTGAATATTATATACAATGGCAATAATAAGAAAGTCTTTAGTTTGCATTAAAATGACGTATCAGTGCGCCGTTATGTCCGCGAGAGCAGCAGCAGGGTCCTCTCTTGCGTGCGCTCTCCCCCTCTCTCGCGCACACTCTCTCCCTCGCTCTGTGTTTAGATTAACACCACCATGGAATTCAAAAACACTTTCATTCAGTTTCCAAACAGGGAAACACACAGAATTAAATTTAAAATTAAAAGAATTAAAAGCTACGTTTAAGTATGATCGGCACAATGGGTCACAAGAGCTCTGTGGGCATCCCTATTGATTGTAATAATAATAATCCTGCTGTATAGGATTATGTACAGGTGGTGGTGGAAATGTATCTGATTGATGGTTTGAATGGGACCTCGCCATCCCTGCAGCAGCGGGGATGGGAGGTGGGCCATACATATGAGGAGCGGGCTGATATTGACCAGGCTGATAATATGGGACTGATTGTGCAGGAAAATACTGCAGGCCACCTCTTACTATAAAACCACGACCACGGCCACCTTGACCTCTCCCTTGCTGCTGATCTCGTTTTTTGGCATGACAGTTACGAGCCCAGTGGCCAGGTTTCTTACAATAATGACATGATGTGCCTAAACGATAATCAGGACTGGTCAATGGGAGATGAGCACTACAGGACAGTGCTCGCGCTGGGTGTGTGGGCAGTTTAGCATGAGTGGGTGTTTTCTTCAAAATTGGAGCAGCGGCGGCACTGGAATTATACGAAAGCGGAACTTTAGTTCTACGTGGTGGTACGCGAGATGTCTTTTCATTCACATGAAACGTTTTAGGGAGCCTGTCTTTTAAATTATAATGTTTATTCCAAAAGGGGAGTAGGCGAAGCCATTCCATATAACATTTTGACATATATTCATAATCCCAATCCGGATCACCTTCCCTGTCATAAATCATTCATTTGATCTGAGCAAATACACGCGGCTCAAAGGAGCCATGGAGTGAAATGATTTGAAGCTGCGGCGTGCATGCAACTGACCAGCCGTGTACACAATCTAAATATGGAACCGTATAGAATCCACCTAACATGGTCTCAATCCAGTCTCTTGGTGTCATGCCAGGAGACGGAAGAGCCGGGCTGGACGGAGACCCTCCCATAACTTGGAACACAACACGCACAATAACACAATAATACAATAATACTAAACAAACAATACTAATATAACACTCATAGGCAAACCACACAGACAACTGCAAATTCAAATTATTCTACAAATATAAAATAAATTATTAGGCAGGCATGACATTACAGAGGATCATAGACCAGAGTACAGATTATCGACGACAGATAATCACTCAATTCTCTCATTTATAATTATGGGTTCGGAATTACACCGCACCAGGGAAGAAAGAAAAACACTTACCCTGTCCTGGAGTAATCGCACGTCTGACACCAAATTGTTAGATTTCCATGTATCTCAGGAATCTCAGATTATGCCTTTCCGATCTTCCGTCATGCCTTTCAGCCTGTTCTACAATTACTTCTATTAACTTTTAGTTCTATGCTTAGAAAGTGTGGTTCTCCTCAGAGTGTTTCAGATCGATCTGGGGAGCCTAAATGAACACACACTAACACATGCATGCTCAAATAGACATCCGAGTTAATTCATGCAAACCAAGAGTATTTATACAGATTTGATAATAGCAGTGCGTGGACAGTTTCTACTGGTGCAGGGGCCAGACAGATAGACAAAACACACAGCACCTAGGGTCATACTACAAAATAAGTCTACTATAATAAAAATGGCAGGTGATCAGCTTATTCAAAGAGGTAATTAAATGTATACATTCATCATAGGTATTTGATAGCAGTTCATAATATAAGAGAGTACATGATATAAGAGAATTTCCTTTCAAGGTGTTTACATGAGTTGCTTTTAGATTAGTCCTTCCATGTTCCCGTTTTACATGTTATAGAACATAGATCGATTAACGGCACATGTCATTACGTCCTCACACCACGCCGTCCGACGTTCCATCCAGAATTTCAACTATCAACATACAGTTCATCTTCGTTATGGTACCGTATAGTTTTGGGCGTTTTTATTTTTAAGTTTATGAAAGTTTCAAGTGCAGTTAATTATTTGTCATGCTATACGGGCTCATAGTTGACTGCTTGAAGCCGTGGGCTGTGTCCGAAACCGCATACTTACCTACTATATAGTATATAGAAACACATGTATTTCGCCTACTATATACTGTAGTAGGTAAGTGCGCGGTTTGGGACGCAGCCTATGCTCTCTTGTTTGCCTTAAACGGTTGAGCACTGCCGTGTGTGTACGTGTCCTGTCACAAAATGCGGTGAAAACTCCCACACGACGTTAATAGTGTGATTAAGGTGTGCACATGTCTGTAACACACTTCTATAATGCGACTAAAACAGGAATACTTGACATGTCTTAATTCGATTTGTGTTAACTTTGAGTATGACTTTAATTCGATTAAGGTAATAAAAAATTGCTGTTTACATGCTAGTTTCTTAATCTGAGTGTTGTCTTAATTGGGTTCATATCGGATTATTGTTGTCCATGTATACATACTCAATGCTGATGCTAACCCTTGTGTGGCCCTCACTTTTTGCTCCCATTGGGGGTCTTCACATTGTCAAATTGACCTGGTACATAACTGGGTGTCTATAACACCCTTATACAATATTAATGACAAATTTGTGTAATCAACATAATCAACACATTTGTAGCATAAATCAAGTGAAAATGTTTTCATGACTGTTTTCATATTGATTGAGTATTGCACTTGTGTTTAATTGTTACTCTGAATTTCTATCTCTGTCTGGTTATATTCAGATGAGTATTGACTATGACGATTACACAGAACAATTAAAAATCGAGTCTGCATTTTCTTTTTAGAATTTAATTTATGCTTAGACAAAAATGGAAACTGGTTAATCAAATCCTCCTGAAATCAGTTCCTTCCTCATGGTGCGTTAGTTTGTAAGTTTCACCTGTACCTGCTGCAATCATTCATATGCTGCAATCAACCTGCACCTTGAGATTCATCTATTACCAGTTTATTTGGCATTACAAAAACACCAGATTATTAACTATACAGATATAACAGGTTCAGACTGTTGGCTATGGTGTATTTGCTTGTGTGAGGAAAACAGTGTAATTACTTTTGAACACCAAAGTTTCAACTGAAGGAGAATTTCTACATTGTAAGTGTATGTAAAACCAATGAGAAATGCTTATATTGTGTTGTAAGAAAAGACACTTGAGACATGAGTGTTGAACATAAAAACGACACTTTCCTGATTTTTTAAAAGCAAAAAAACAAACAAAAAAAATGCAATACAGCTATTATAAACCTATATTAACACACATTTATTAGGTTAGGGTATTATTTACAGATATTAGTACATTTCATACTACACTGAATGTTCGAATCTGACTGAAAGAAGGTTTGCGTTATTTTATTTAAGGTTAGATAAATATGTATTAATTTTGTCTATTCCTTAATCTTAAACTACTAAGTCTAAAAAACTTTATATATACATATTTACATGAATACACCATACTTCTGCACTAATTAGATCCACATAAATGTAAGTAATATACATTACTAATTTCACATTATTTAAAAAAAAAACCAAAAGACTAATGCTGAAGTCTAGGGGTTAAATACTTATCACAAATAATTAAAATAAAGACTACTGCAAGAGCCTACAGGTGAAATTCTTAACACAAATAAAACAACAACAAAAACAACAGTAATAATAATAATAATAATAATAATAATAATAATAAAAGACTAATGCTGGAATCTAGGAGTAAAATACTTACCACTGATACTTATGATGAGGTGATGAGTATGAGGTGGTGACTAAAATGGGGTGTGATTCTCAGAGCAGATGGGCCTGGTAAAGGGGTTGGTTTCTCGAAGGGGGTGGGCTTCTAAAAGACACCTCATGCTCATGACCACCACCATCTTGCTCCTCCTCACGCTGGTCAGGCATGCGGACGTCATCCTCGTAGTCATTCTCTACGGTGTTGTGGTGGAGCTCGTCAGCAGGAAACAGTGGGTCAAATGATGTTTCCTCCCTCTGTCTTCCTGTGTCGAAAGAGATGAAGAGACAGTGAGACACATCTGCACGTCTTGTAAAAGGAACCAGAAAATCCACTCTAAACAGTCCTTTGCACAAAATGTATTTACACAAGTTAACTGTAAATTACTGTCATCTTCATTTAACGGTGCATACATCCTCAGTATTTACGTTACAGCTGTATGTAGAGGTGTTCGATATGGGTGTTGCTGTTTCATGACTTCACTGTTAGTCAAGGCGTATAATCAGACACTTACCTCACTCCCAAAAAAACAGATACATTTAAAAAAAAACAGATACAAAATAGATTTCTGTCTATTACAGTTTATCTTTTTGCTGATCTCTAATGGTTCTCATCCCTTTTGTGTCCATCTGTGGCTGCCCAAAAACTCTTCCCACCCTGTTTCTCCTAAACACAACTCCTAACTTTATTACACACGACGGCTATGAAGAACGGCTAGAACCACTCTCCTGTCGTCATTCCTCCTGAGTGACCATGTTGGAGAGCCTTAATAGTATATGAGTTCGGTGCAAAAATGACTCTGTTCCTGTCCTGATAGTAAAACAAAACGTGATTGGTTGGAGCGAGACCGTGCTACGATTGGTCAGTGCAAAGTGGCCGTTATCTGATTGGCTTGAGTAGACGGTGGGCGGAGTCCAACTATTTGTGGATTTGTGTGCACTCTTGACACTAAAAATGTTTCAAAATCCACAAATGCCTGCAGCTATCCACAAGCACGCGGGGACGCAATCCACAAGCGTGTCCCGCGTTTTTGTGGATCGCGATTTGTGGATCTCATTCTATGTATTTGTGAGTTTGCTTAATTTTTGTGAATCTCGCTACATTTATTTGTGGATTGTAATTTATTTATTTGGAAATATGTAATCATTTTAACCCCATAATTGTTTGCTTTTGTTAAATATACATAACTATGTGCAAAGACAGTTCTGTACAAAGAATAAATATTTCCTTCAGTTTTCACCACCTGTATGTTTTTAAAACCGATTAAACACCATGACCCCGACCATAAAACCAGTTTAAACTTAGTTATTACACTCTGAACATTTCTAGAAATGTTTTACTAAATGTTTAAACTCCTTCACATATTATAAAACTGTTTATAATTTAATTCCTGCCCACTTTAACACAGTTTTATTTCCTATTAGTTGTACAGCAGTTACTGAACCACAAAGATGAATAACTAGATAATAAAACAGGACACATTGCATGTTATTGTGAATATAGCTGTTTTAACATGGTTATTACTTTCACGAGTCTCTATTCACTCTTTACAGCCCGATAAAGATCACACAAAAACCCTCAACACTGAAAACTATTATTTAGCAACATTAGCCATATGCTAACTAGCAGGCTAGCTAATCTTAGCTTCGCTAATGTTCCTCCTCAGCCTAACTATTTGACTTTAGTAAACTTTAAGAAAAATTTTGGACTTTTCTAACAAGATAGCAAACACAAAACAAGCGCTAACAAGCCCCGCTAACATTAGGCTCATTATTTTGTTTCTTAAACCATTAGCAGAACGGTTCATTTCTGCACAAACATTTCTAAACACATTAGTTTCCTCTTTTCTGTTCGTTTCCCTGTAATTTAATAACATTTTAAGCATGTTTGTATGTTTTTAACACTCTTACAAGTGTGTTAAAAAAGCTATAATACTCAAACAGCTCCTCTACGAGAACCGTCACCTTACCATGGTGGAGAGTCCACGGTTTGTGTGTCCCTACGAACCTGAGGCCTGTGTTGTCTGGAGCCTTGTGCAACTGGTATGGTCCCTCAAGGCAATGTGGTCTCAGGGGAGGGGCCAGACTAAGAATGGTTCAAAGACACCCTCATGAAGAAAACAAAGGGAGGAGGAGTTACCCTGCCCGGAGGAAGCCTGGGGCCCCCGTCTGGAGCCAGGCCCAGAGGGAGGGCCCGACTGCGAGCGCCTGGTGGCTGGGTTTGCCACAGAGCCCAGCTGGGCAAAGCCCGTAAAAGCAACATGGCACCCCCCTCTCCATCCTATGGGCCCACCACTCGTAGGGTGAACCGTGGGGGTCGGGTGCTCTGCTACATGGGTGGCAGTGAAGGTCAGGGACCTCGACGGACCAGACTCAGGCAGCAGAGGCTGGCTCTAGGGACGTGGAATGTCACATCTCTGTGGGGGAAGGAACTGGAACTTGTGCGGGAGGTGGAGCGCTACCAGTTACATCTGGTGGGGCTTACCTCAACACACAGTCTCGGTTCTGGAACCGTACTCCTGGATAGGGGATGGACTCTATTCTACTCTGGAGTTGACCAGGGTGTGATGCGCTGGGCGGGTTTGGGGATACTTACAAGTTCCCGGTTGAGTGCCGTTACATTGAAGTTTACACCGGTGGATGAGAGGGTCGCCTCCTTACGCCTACGGGTTGTGGGGGGGGAACTCTGACTGTTGTCTGTGCATATGCACCGAACTCCAGTTCAGAGTACTCGGCCTTCTTGGAGACCCTGCACGGTGTCCTGTATAGGGCACCAGTAGGGGACTCCATAGTTCTGCTGGGAGACTTCAACGCGCACGTGGGCAATGATGGTGATACCTGGAGAGGCGTGATTGGGAGGAATGGCCTCCCTGATCTAAACCCGAGCGGGCATTTGTTGTTGGACTTCTAGTCATGGATTGTCTATAACGAATACCATGTTCGAACATAAGGAGGCTCATAAGTGTACGTGGTACCAGAGCACCCTAGGCCGAAGGTCGATGATCGATTTTGTAATCATATCATCTGATCTGAGGCCGTATGTTCTGGACACTCGGGTGAAGAGAGGGGCAGAGCTGTCAACTGATCACCATCTGGTGGTGAGTTGGGTCAAGGGGTGGGGGACGATTCTGGACAGACCTGGAAAGCCCAAACGGGTAGTGCGGGTGAACTGGGAACGTCTGGAGGAGGCCCTTGTCCGCGAGATCTTCAACTCACACCTCCGGCTGAGTTTTTCTGGCACCCCTGTGGACGTTGGGGGCATTGAACCTGAGTGGGCAATGTTCAAAGCCTCCATTGCTGAAGCTGCAGTGGAGAGCTGTGGTCTCAAGGTCTTAGGTGCCTCAAGGGGCGGTAACCCTCGAACATCGTGGTGGACACCAGTGGTCAGGGAAGCCGTCTGACTGAAGAAGGAGGCCTTCCAGGATGTGTTATCCCAGAGGACTCCGGAGGCAGTTGCAAGGTACCGACAGGCCCGAAGGGCTGCAGCCTCTGCCATGAAAGAGCCAAAGCAGCGGGTGTGGGAGAAGTTCGGAGAGGACATGGAGAAGGACTTTCGGTCGGCACCAAGGTGTTTCTGGAAAACCATCTGCCACCTCAGGAGGGGGAAATGGGGAACCATCCAAGCTGTGTACAGTAAGGATGGGACGCTGTTGACCTCAACTGAGGAAGTAATTGCACAGTGGATGGAACACTTTGAGGAACTCCTGAATCCGACTAACACACCCTCTATGGTAGAGGCAGAGGTGGAGTTTCCCTGGTCGACGTCACTGAGTTAGTCAGACAACTGGGAGGAGACCTCGGGGAAGACCCAGGACCAGGTGGAGAGATTATATCGCCACACTGGCCTGGGAACGCCTCGGGATCCCCCAGTCAGAGCTGGTTAATGTGGCAGGAAAGGGAAGTTTGGGGTCCCCTGCTGGAGCTGCTGCCCCCGTGACCCGATAACGGATAAGCGGTTGAGGATGGATGTATGGATGGACTCAAACAGCTATGTGCTAATGCTAACAGCTAGTTAGCTTAGCTACAGGTCCTCCTCGGCATAACCTTCACTTTATTCAACTTTTCTGACAAACACGCTAACTTTAGGATAATTATCCTGGTTGAAAAACGGTTAACCGAACAATAATGAACACGCCGGTTTAACCAAAACCCTCTTAACGCTCTTGTTAATTATATCCCTGATCGCGTGTCTGCATGTTTAGTGTGAATGTGAGCATTTTATTATAATAATGCGGTGTTTAAACACTTGTTGTTTAACTGAAAATGAGAAAACTTGGTAACTCACCGGTCCAGGGGTTGTAAAGTCCACTCCATCCGGGCTGAGGCTCTTCCTCCTGGAGCTCCATCTCCCGCGACATTCATTGCTGCCGATGCAGAGGTGAATAATCCCAGAAGTGGTGCAGGAATAATCCCAGAAAGTTTAAAAAAAAAAAAAAAACATCCCAAAGGTTGAAACACAAACAAACATCGCAACAATTTAAACACAAACAAACAAACAAACACAAATATTGCAATGATTTAAACACAAACAAACAAACACAAACATCCTAAAGCCCGGCCACAGTGGCCGGTGACGTCACGGAGTTAATGGTGACACGTGCTGGTTTGTCAGGACCCCATTATCAGTTCACTCTTGCAGAGAGTACATTTTATCATGAAAATAAAAATCATGACTGTTTCGAATATCTTAGTTTTTTTTTTCTCCATATTTTCACATACAATTTATTCACATAATATATTATATATTGTATATGCAGTGTTTATTGTTTTGTGTGTGTGTATATATATATATATATATATATATATATATATATATATATATATATATATATATATATAATATATTGGCTACAGCCATTTTTGCCTTTTGTTGGTGTTGGATGGATGGGGACAAAATGGACTTTAATTTCTTTATTTTGATATAATTTATGCACGTCATATTAGATCAGTCTCCGACACAAATTATGAGACAGGTATACCTTGACCAAAAATAACCTTATTTCTCTAGATTTTACACCCATTGTTACTCTAAAATATACATGGCTAGAAAGTTCTATGCCCAGACCCCCCTAAAAGAGCCCCACCCCCCGCCCCGAAAAGAGGTTTAATCCCCCCCCACCGCCCCCCCCACTGACGTTACTGCAGTAACTAATAAAACAGACAGAGGGAGTCCTAATGTAATAAACAATTAGAATAATCCCTTTTCCTTTTTCAAAACTGGGCAGTGGAACTCAACACATATTTCACTATTCCACACTATTGCACAATATTATTATATAGGCTGTCCACTGGAGATGGCACAATAACATTATTAATAACTCAGTTAAATATTATTGGAGTGCAGTGGAATCTATGTGTACTTTTCAGCTGAGTACATGCCAGAACATGACTATACCACTGAGCTGCAAGAATGGTTATAGTCCTTTAGTATCATCCAGAGCAATAGCATTGTGTAAATGGTGCACTGACTTCATAAAATAGCAATGATTTATGGCATCATTTGATTTGATCACAAATTTGATTCAGCTCTCTGTTTCAGGAGCGCCAATTTTGTACGACATTACTGTAACATGTTACTGATTTGGCAATTGACTCTGAGTGAATTGTGGTGAAAATCTCTGTTGTCAAATTGACTGCATCAGTCATCTAGGATACGAGTAATTCTACACTTTTTTTTTTTGTATTAAAAGTAGCTGCTGTTACCAAACCAAATTTGATTATTTTCCAACAACAGCCCATACCTAAATGTTTTATTTTTTATACAACAGTGATTTGTCAACAATGAGATTATTCTGTATTCATTAAATAACTTTTTATTTGTTTATACTCATTTTTAATGTCATGGAATGTCCTCAAAGCAAGTCATTCTCTCACCAGCTACTCTTTGTTTCTCTCTCGACGTTAATAAATATCTTCTGCCCGGAAAACTTTCCTGTGTCTAAAAAATGCTTCATACGTCTTCTCACAGAAACTTTAACTTGTTTATGTGGAGTGTCTGCCATACAAGTCCCTGTGGAATTTGTCACTATAGTCAGGGGCGGATTTAGTGATTTGGGGTCGCTTGGCATAATATAGGAATGCCCCCCCCCCTTCTTCTTTTAACATCAATATTCAAATAATCAAAATAAAAAAATTTCAGCATACATTATTTTGCATTAATAATATATATATATATATATATATATATATATATATATATATATATATATATATATATATATATATGTATGATTTGCATTTTTAGTGGGCCTTGGTTTATGGGGGCCAAGGCGGTTGCTTACCTATGCCTAGTGTTAAGCTCCTGACTATAGTAAGGATAATGTTAAAGCATTGAACAAAATTGTGATTTAATGCATGGTTGGAACCTTTGTGATAACCACCATTAAGCTACATTTGGAAAAGGACTATTGCTACTTTCTGATAATCGGTACAAGTAATCAACATCAGACCCTGACATGCATTGTTAAATTTGAAAAAGCAAAGACAGTATTCTTTCCATTTTGGCCTAATTTCTATACTCCTCAAAAGAGATGCAGTTCTTATATTCCTCATATGTGGGCTCTGTTCTGTTAAACTGTGGGAAGAAACCTGATCACGTTTTACTACATCAGACACGTACATGGAATATGAGCTCAGTTTAAAACAGACATTCAGACTTTCAACATGATCCGAGGTGCCAGTATTATATGGGTTTTAATGATATGTCACAGAGGTATACTTTCATTTATATTGATGTTGTTTAAGCACTGTTACTGTATATAAATGTAATTTGATATTGTTCCAATCAATATTCTCTCTCATTGCAGGGTTTTCTCAGAGAATCTTCCAGACTCCTCCTGATCTCGTTGGCAATCATAAACAATCTGTTAAAATCCAGTGTGAACACAGTGTACCAAATTATGATCAAATCATCTGGTACAAACAAACTCAAGACCAGCGACTGACCTTAATTGGATATCAATATGGAAAGTCATCAACACAAATTGAAAATGATTTGGAGCAGAAAGTGGAGATGGTTAGGGATGGAAACAAAAATGTCTCTTTGACCATCAAAAATCTTTTATCCAATGACAGTGTGGTGTACTTCTGTGCTGCATATTACACAGTGCTGCATATCTGCTTTATTCAGTACAAAAACCCTCTGTGTAAATATTCTCAGCACTTCATTAACACCGGCTCCCGTGGCCTGGAATTGACACATTGCCAGTGTTTTTACAGAAAAGTCAAACAATTACAGGCAATTATATCACTTGTAAATGTAAATGTAAGAATTCATCACATTACTTTTATCCAGATAACTTACAGGTCAAGCAGAGACCAGTCTAAGCACAGAACTGAGCAGTTAAGGGTTAAGAACTGCTCTTCAGACAAGATGGTGGCTTTCTGTGTGTCATGGGTTTTGAGATTATAATCTTACAATCACAAGTGCAGAGCCTAAATTTATGAGCTACCATGTTACTGGATCACTTAAATAACAGTATTCATGTCTAAAGTCAGGAATAATCCTCTGTGATCCTCACAAACTTTTAAAAACAAGGTAAAATAATTTCCTTAAAAAAGCCTTTAATCAGTGATGACTGGAGGTGATATTAGATGGGAGGGCTGAAATCTAATATCAATCAATAGCTTGACAATGAAACTATCAAGGTTGAGAAATTTTCCTTTATACTTTTTCCAGACGGAATTACAGAAGTGCTTAGTAGTCCACCAGAAACATATCCTCATTCTAATAGGTCAGGGGCTAAAAATACTATCAAGTTAAATCCTGTTATTGAGGAGTTATTATAATGAATTACAAGACAAATATGCAATTACAGCAGTTAAGACTGTAAAACTCACTACAGCACTGAACAAAGAATGATCACAATGTGTGGATATTCATCTGGTCTTTAGGTGGTGCTGTAGTTTCACTCATTTATTTAGTGGGTGGAGGATGTGAGCTGTTATTTCTCATTCCTCACAATAATATTCTACATTTGGCTTATAATTTTTTGTTTGTTTGTTTATGTAGTTTTTTCCTCCATGGTTAAAAAAAACCCTGACCCTCTGAGATCTGTGTAATACAGTCATGGTCATGATCAGAACATGTGTTTTTCAATGCTGTCATGTTATGCTTATTTAACTTTTTTGTGATCATGTTTCCTTTGTTCTGATTGTGCTGTAAAATACACAAAAAAGAAGATTAAGTAAAATATGCATTCTAATAAGTGATTTGTTGATGCCATTTACATTTTCAGTGAATGAGAATCCTCCCAAATACATGTGACCTTGAGTGATGGGCTGATATGTCCAGTGAAAATCTGAACTTCCACTTACTTGGAGCTTATAAGAAACTCTGTCCTGTACTGCATAATTAATATGGATGTCATTCATACTCATGATGTACTGCTCTACTATATGACATTTGAAACAATTCACAGTAGTGGGTGTGATCATTGTGTTCTTCTATATAATGACATCACGTCCTGTATCACCACTGCTAGTGTCATACCAGATCCTGTGTCAAATTGTAAGAACTAAGATCATAGTTTACCAGCTTACTGTATATCATACTGAATATGATCAGATTTTCCTATAAATTCATCATCAGTGTGTGCTTCCTCTCAGGTAATTTTGTTAATATATGAAATACGTACAGTATCTCAACAATGTACTCTGTGTAATACCAAAATATTGCTTTGTTAATGTGACTTGGCTAATAAAACTGTGCTTAAAACTTTTTTTTTGGTTCTTTGATATGCAAAGATGTTCATCAAAGTCCTGCTGATCTGCTGTGCTTGCCTGAAGAGAGTGTAACTCTAACCTGTAAGCACAGCATCCCAACTTATTACACAATACTGTGGTATCAAAGAACACAAGGAGTCTGAAAGGTCTGTAACTCATTGCTTATATTTCTAATACCAGTCCACAATATGAGGGAAATTATGAAGGTAATTTTACAGTGAGTGGAAATTGGAGATCATCAGCTTCTCTACAAATTCCCAAAGCAAGACAAGTGCTGCACAGTGCTCTATATTTCTGTGCAGCTTATTACACACAGTGTCACACACGTCCTCTCCTTATAACAAAAACCTGTCTTTAATCAACTCTACAGCATCATACACCTGTTTAACCACATCACAAGTCACACTAAATACCAAATTGCTGGCATTATTCCAATATTAAAACATTCTGTGAATATGATAACAGTTTGTGATGTAATCTTTTCTTCATTTAACAGAAACATAATGTCTTCCTTATGATATTCTCAGCAGCAGTAAGCTGTTGCGTTGTTCTTCTAAAGATGAACATTTCTTAAAATAAATAATATGGGGAAAATTATACTGTTAATGAGCTGTCAATATTTCACAGAATAATCACATTTTTCACAAACATTGTTACTATATTTAACTATGTGCTTACTGTCTGGTAATATCTGAGCCGTGATATTTATGTCATGTATGATGTTTTTTCCCTTCTCCTCTTGTTATTAAAAACACACATTGATTATGTGTTGCATGTTTATGACTATTGATTGAGCTGTGACAGCAGCTCATTGTCAACTGGATCCTGATCCAACCAACTTACTTAAAGTGTGCTTGTCCTCTATCTCCCCTGATAACCTCTATCTCCCCTGATCACCTCAACACCTCAACACTTCTCTTACCACCCATCTCTAACCTATCTCTATCCTCAAACTATCTCTATCCTACCATTTATATCAAAAGTCATTGAGAGGAAAGTGGCATCTCAGCTCCAGGATCCGCTGTTTTATAAAAAAAAACCAAAAAACAACAATAATCTGTTTGAGCCATTCCAATCTGGATTTCGCCCTAAACACAGCTCAGAAACTGCCATTGTTAAGATGACCTCCTTTGTGCAGCTGATTCTTGACTACTCTCCATTCTCATCCTCCTAGACCTCAATGCAGCCTTTGACACCATCTCTCATCGGAGTCATCTAGAATGTCTAGATATCCTTGGCACCGTACATCAGTGGTTCACATCCTACCTCACCGACAGGACACAATTTGTCCAAATAATGAGCTGCAAGTCAGAAACCTCCATTGTCACCAAGGGGGTTCCCCAGGGCTCAGTTTTGGGGCCTCTCCTATTTATCATCTATCTCCTCCCACTTGGCAATATCCTTCGACATCATGGTGTTCACTTTCACTGCTATGCTGACGATACTCAGGTTTACATGTGCACGAAGCCCTCAGCCTCTCTTCCCCCCAGTACGATCATAGCCTATCTTCATGACATCAACTAATGAATGACTAAGAAGTATCTGAAATTAAACAGCAATAAGACTGAGCTACTCATTGTTGGCTCAAAACAGCACTTGCAAAGATTTTCCATTCAGACAAGATGACCCTCTCCATTGACGGCTGCACTATACCAAGCTCCACTCAGGTTAAGAGCCTTGGTGTCATTTTAGATAGCACTCTCTCCTTTGCTGCAGACATAAACAATGTTTCTCACAGTGCCTTTTTCCATCTACGG
Organism: Ictalurus furcatus; assembly: GCF_023375685.1. Classification (NCBI taxonomy): domain Eukaryota; kingdom Metazoa; phylum Chordata; class Actinopteri; order Siluriformes; family Ictaluridae; genus Ictalurus; species Ictalurus furcatus. The sequence goes on along the minus strand of NC_071263.1, from coordinate 8,889,817 downwards.
AACATTACAAGACTACGCCCATCCCTCACTCAACACAGCACAGAAGTCTTGGTCAATGCTTATGTTACATCCCGCATTGACTACTGAAATTCCATCCTGTCTGGCATCCCTAATAAACTACTTCACTGGCTCCAAATAATCCAAACCAGTGTAAATTGTTATTATTTTGTTTAAAGAGCTTCTTTTTTTCATTTAGTACAGCCCTTCAGATGATAAATAAGATGGTTACATGTCTCCCAGAAGACAAAATACTAACAATTTACACCGATCATCCTGTTCAAAAGTTGCCTTCTTGAGCATCAGTGAATGTTTGCACCTTTTGTAATAGTTGTGTACGAGTCCCTCAGTGTGAAAAGATGGATCTCAACATCATACAGCCGCTGTTGTAAAGGGGTCAAATATGCAGATGCTGGAAAAGCAAAGCATGTGGCAGGACCTGGAGGATTTTTCTGGAGGACAGTGGGCAGTTTAACTGCTCAGAAAAAACAAGGGACTCATGAACAACTATCACAAAACGTAAAAACAGTCGTGGATCATCCAGGTAACAACACACAGTATTAAGAATCAAGGGTAAGTAAACTTTTGAACGGGGTAATTTTTATAAATTCAGCTATTATCTTGTCTTGTAGACTATATGTAAACATCTGTTATGTGAAATAGCTTATTCAAAGCAGAACTAAATAAAAAACAACATGGGATTTTTATGATCCCTCTCATTTTGTTAACAGTATAAAGATTTAGCAGATTCTGCAAGGGGTATGCAAACTTTTGGGCACGACTGTATATGCATATGTATAATTGTGTGTATATATATATATATATATATATATATATATATATACACACACACACACACACACACACACACACATTTATCACTGCATACTTTCCATCAACGACAAAGCTGTAAGAAACAACAAAGCTGTAAGAAATTAAATTAAAACTACAAGAAAAAGTGTTGATATTTAGTTTTAAATCTCTGTTTTTGTCATTATTTATCACCGCGCATCTTTGCACTCGGCGCGATTGGGGATTTCCGCGTGCTTGCCATCACTTCTCGATTTTCGTCTAATTTCCGTCCATTTATGAAACCCCGCCCACTTGCGGCGTAAGTACCTCCCACTTGGAGGTAAGTACATACTTGGGGAAATTTATATACCTGCGTCAAGTTTTTCAACACGAAACACTTCGGGATAGGATACACATGTGTATTCTAGCTCCTAGCTACTCACTCCTCGTTCCTCGCGGTACAATTAGAGAATTAATATATCATATAAGATGGTTGACGTCGGTCGATTTCCGGGTCACGGGCTGGAGGGCGCACCCTTTATGGGGGTTTTCAAACAAACTGGCAACCTTGATGGTTGCGCTTGGATACCGCGTCACAACATAAACAAGGGAAGCGCTGTGGACATTGCTCTAACAGTAAGGTATAAATATTTTCTTTAGGTCACTATGTTCAGTTCCACCATGAAGCTGTTTTGATAGATAATATCTAATGTCATAAACTCACCTTTTCTTTGTCACGTATCAGAATGATTCTAATGACTGATGATAACACAACGTGTTTTTGTTCGTATTTAGTTAAGACTGGTTGATTGTAAATGACAGGGGGCTCTAAAGTGAACACCCTCACTGGTGATTTGCATAGCTAGCAGAAATAAGCTTTCCTTGACAACAGAAAACTGAAGAGCACATGCACAAGAGACTGAGCTAAAAATGCAATTTAAACCGTGATACAAATTAATTTTATGTTACAACACAGGTTCCCTGTTCCGTGTTATTGTTGATGATTCCATATTTTTTCTCAACGTATAAAAAATATACCATTAATTAAAACAATTTAATTTAATTTGTTTGAGGTATGTTTCACAACGCCAGAATGTTCAACTATTAAACAAAATTTGTTTTGTGTCATATCTGTGATTTGTTTATTTGCTACGAAGTAAAAAAAAAAAAAAAAAAGAGAAAAAAAAGCTGGGTGATTTCATAATTTTTGCCAGGGGTTGTATTGCCATTAAATTGGAAACCCATTTATCCTGCATCACTTTGTTTCTGGGGTTAATAGTCTGGCATTGTGCCAGTTCCCAGACCTCAGTTTTCCTCTGAGATTTTTTATATTTTATTTTTTGTGTAATGGTGGCTTAGCATGTTCACCTCACACCTCCAAGGTTGGGGGGGTCCAATTCCTGCCTCCATCTTGTGTGCGTGGCATTTGCATATTCTTCCTGTGCTTTGGGGGTTTCCTCCGGGTACTCATGCTTCCTCCCCCAGTTCAAAGACGTGCATTGTAGTCTGATTGGCATTTCCAAATTGTCTGTAGTGTGTGAATGTATGTGTGATTGTACCATGTGTACCTGTGCCCTGAGTTCTCTGGAATAGGCTCCAGGCTCCCCACGACCTTGTGTAGGATAAGCGGTACAGAAAATGGATGGATGGACCTCTACTGCTGATTCTTTAGATTTGTTTACTCTGGGCTCTGTGCATATTGGGTACTTGGGCAAACTTTGGTCTGCAACAGTGTAGATAGTGTAAATAGTGTCATGGAAATTAGACAACACTCACAGACTCGTCCTCTGAAGGTAAAAAGGTTTATTACAGAAAGATGGTTAATACAGGATAGAATAATGAGAGCGCTCTGAAGCACTTGTGCTGAACCACTACTATATATATGAAACACCGAGCATGACACATTTCTGTGTACCGATAAGAAGCGGTTTGAAGCAGTTCAGACAGGCTTTGTTTTAGGGTCTTAGAAGATGCACAGATGAACCTTGAACAGAAGAACATGTTTGTGTCTCTGTAAGCAGATAAACATTCCATTCTGTACTGATCCAAGTGACATGACATGGCCTAATTAGGCATTATCCTCTGATGAGAATGAAACAGAACAAGAACAACTATTACAAAGTAAAAATGAATATTTTCCCCCATTTTATCATTACAAAATATGATAACTAAAATTAACAGAGAAATTACTATGCTGTGAGTACATCAGAACTTCAGAAACCTTTCATGGTTCAGCTGAATTCATCATAAAACAGACATAATGAAGGCGCTAAGGATGTTTTTGCGCATCTAAAGTATCCTGTAGTCAAGCAAGCTTATTTTACAGTGATATGAGAGTCGTCCTGGTCAAAGGAATATTTACAATAGACGTGAAATGGATGTCAATGGGTCATCATCGTCAGTGTCGCTGGGAGAATCTGATACCCAGTCAGGTTTAGGATATAAGTCAGGTTGGTCATCATAGGGATAGTAATCAGTCTTTGTCATCAGCGTTTGGTCATTAGTGATTTCAATGAGCATAAGAGACTGCTCCGAACGAGAGAAACAATACAAGGCAAAATGAGCAAGACAAGAAGAATTATAGCACCTATTGGTAGACAGACGGTTAATATCCACGAGATCCCCCGAGTACTGAGTTCAGCCAATCAAACCCCGTCTCGCTAGTCTGCGGAGGGTTGCGTATCGCAGACCGCATGTGTTCAATGATACAATAACCATTACAGTATCTCACAAAAGTGAGTACACCCCTCACATTTTTGTAAATATTTGATTATATCTCTTCATGTGACAACACTGAAGAAATGACACTTTGCTACAGTGTAAAGTAGTGAGTGTACAGCTTGTATAACAGTGTAAATTTGCTGTCCCCTCAAAATAACTCAACATACAGCCATTAATGTCTAAACCACTGGCAACAAAAGTGAATACACCCATAAGTGAAAATGTCCAAATTGGGCCCAATTAGCCATTTTCCCTCCCCGGTGTCATGTGACTTGTTAGTGTTACAAGGTCTCAGGTGTGAATGTGGAGCAGGTGTGTTAAACTTGGTGTCATCGCTCTCACACTCCCTCATACTGGTCACTGGAAGTTCAACATGGCACCTCATGGCAAACAACTCTCTCTGAGGATCTGAAAAAAAGAATTGTTGCTCTACATAAAGATGGTCTAGGCTATAAGAAGATTGCGTAGACCCTGACACTGAGCTGCAGCACGGTGGCCAAGACCATACAGTGGTTTAACAGGACAGGTTCCACTCAGAACAGGCCTCGCCATGGTCGACCAAAGAAGTTGAGTGCGCATGCTCAGCGTCATATCCAGACCAGAGGTTGTCTTTGGGAAATAGACATATGAGTGCTGCCAGCATTGCTGCAGAGGTTGAAGGGGTGGAGGGTCAGCCTGTCAGTGCTCAGACCATATGCCGCACACTGCATCAAATTGGTCTGCATGGCTGTCATCCCAGAAGAAAGCCTCTTCTAAAGATGATGCACAAGAAAGCCCGCAAACAGTTTGCTGAAGACAAGCAGACTAAGGACATGTATTACTGGAACCATGTCCTGTGGTCTGATGAGACCAAGATAAACTTATTTGGTTCAGATGATGTCAAGCGTGTGTGGCGGCAACCAGGTGACGAGTACAAAGACAAGTGTGTCCTGCCTACAGTCAAGCATGGTGGTGGGAGTGTCATGGTCTGGGGCTGCATGAGTGCTGCCGGCACTGGGGAGCTACAGTTCATTGAGGGAACCATGAATGCCAACAGATACTGTGACATACTGAAGCAGAGCATGATCCCCTCCCTTTGGAAACTGGGCCGCAGGGCAGTATTCCAGCATGATAACAACCCCTAACACACCTCCAAGACGAACCACTGCCTTGCTAAAGAAGCTGAGGGTGAAGGTGAAGGACTGGACCCTATTGAGCATCTGTGGGGCATCCTCAAATGGAAGGTGGAGGAGCACAAGGTCTCTAACATCCACCAGCTCCGTGATGTCATCATGGAGGAGTGGAAGAGAACTCCAGTGGCAACCTGTGAAGCTCTGGTGAACTCCATGCCCAAGAGGGTTAAGGCAGTGCTGGAAAATAATGGTAGCCACACAAAATATTGACACTTTGGGCCCAATTTGGACATTTTCACTTAGGGGTGTACTCACTTTTGTTGCCAGCAGTTTAGACATTAATGGCTGTGTGTTGAGTTATTTTGAGGGGACAGGAAATTTACACTGTTACACAAGCTGTACACTCACTACTTTACATTGTAGCAAAGTGTCATTTCTTCAGTGTTGTCACATGAAAAGATATAATCAAATGTTTACAAAAATGTGAGGGGTGTACTCACTTTTGTGAGATACTGTAATGGTTATTGTATCATTGAACACATGCGGTCTGCGATACGCAACCCTCCGCAGACTAGCGAGACGGGGTTTGATTGGCTGAACTCAGTACTCGGGGGATCTCGTGGATATTAACCGTCTGTCTACCAATATATAATATATATATATATATATATATATATATATATATATACACACACACACACACACACACACACACACACACACACACACCAAATTGCTGTATGTGGACTCGCCTGTATGTGTCTGCATGACGAGGGGACGTGTGACGTTCTGTGGGTAGCACTGTTGGCAATGATTCTTATGTCCAAAGGCGATACAGAACGGTTTACAGAGACGGCCAATATCTTGGCATATGGACTTTTAAGTACTAATTGTCGTCCAATCTGCAGCAATAGTCTACTAAAGAACTTCGCGGGCTTATGTGGGACCTATAGAAATCACGTTGCCTTAGGCACTTAGTCCCGTCACCATGATCAGCTAAATACCAAATTTGGGTAAAAGTGTGTGCGTCATGCACTTTTTCTGCCGCAACGATGTGATTGGCATGATTGATCATTAAGTCTTCCACCCAATAAACTTCAGTATCATGCTTTGGTTTATCTTTCCAGCTTAAGTGTCTACCCCCGGACTCCCAGTGTTGTCGGGAACGGTCCCAGTTATTTGTGAGTTTATTTCCATGACAGGGCTTACTAACCGATACCACCTATACCAGGAGAAGGGTGCACGATTAGGAATAGGTTTGTATGTATGAATGGATGTGCAGGTCGGCATCTAATGATTTGTGTGTAGTCTGCAACAGTAGTCTATGGTCAGGGAGCTTTGGGCGTAAGAAGTGAGGTAGCGAAGTCACGTCGAACAACATTTGCTCAGTTATTTTTTAGTGTCCCATTTTCTCTCTCTACCACCCCACCACTAGCTGGATGATATGCACAGTGCTGCTTTAAGTCAATACCCAAATATTCACCCACCTACTTAAGGGCATGGCTCTCAAAAGGTGTGTCATTATCACTGGAGATTATCATTATCACTACCGCATCTGAGTCCTGTTTGGACATAGTGACATGGAACTTTGAAGACAAGGACAACTTTGAAGACAAGGACAGTCCTGGGGGCACTGCCAAACTCCATCAACAACCGTGCGGCCTGGTTTGTGCCACACAGCCTTTTCCTCGTCCGCGTAGCCCGTGCTTGGACGTCTGAAAGCTGTAAAGAAGGAGTGATTATTTTCTTTTGAGTTTTGGGACCATAGATGCAGCTACTTGCTTTGCTGCACTGTCCACTCGCGCGTTACCTAGGGAGACAGGATCTGATTTGTTAGTGTGGGCATCACATTTGCATACTGCAATAGTTTTGGGAAGTAGGACTGCGTCCAGCAGCTTAGAGACTAGTTTGTGGTGGGCTATGTGTGTTCCTGAACTCGTCAGGAAGTTCCTGTATTTCCAAATTGTTCCAAAATCATGTACTACCCCAAAGGCATATCTACTGTCTGTGTAGATATTTACTGACTGTCCCTCAGCATGTCTTCATGCCTCCATGAGGGAATACAGTTCAGCTGCTTGTGCTGAAAGGTTTGAGGGGAGACTTCCTGACAGACTGTCTTGTGTGCGGTTACTACTGCATAGCCCACTCAATTTTTATCTGTCTCTGGGTCACGTGACGCAGACCCATCCACAAAAAGGATCAGATCTGGATTTTCCAATGGAACATCCTTCAGGTCGACTCTAGGGGAGCAGAGTTCGTTAGTCAGTACGACACAATCATGTGGTTCCCCGTCTTCCTCTGTTGGAAGGAGAGTAGCAGGGTTAAGGACAGTACATGGTTTTATAGTGACATTTGGCATATCTAGTAGTACAGTGTTATGGTGCAGCCACCGTTGGGTGGACAGGTGTGAGGTTTTCTGTTCAAGTAAGAGTAACAACACCTCATGTAGAACCAAGAGGTTCAATTTTGAGTAACCTACCAGGTCTCTGGATGCCACCACAGCTTTCTCAGCTGCTGCTACTGCACATACACATGGAGGAAACTCTGCAGTGACTGGATACAACTTACGTGAGAATGAGCTGTCCAACCTGTTGCATATGCCATCTCTCTGAGCGGTGCTTCTAGAATGGTATAGTTTAGAATGAAAGTTCTGCGATACGAACATATACCTAGGAAAGATAGAACCTCTTTCTTCGTCAGAGGCTTGGGAATCTTCTGGGTTGCAGAAAATCTCTGTCAGCTGAGAGTTTTTTTCCCTTTGCAGAAATGTCATGACCCATGAAGTCTCACTTTTTGTTGTACATACTGTAATTTGGAGAGACTGTCTTTGTGCCCTTCCTTAGCAGGATGCTGCAAAATTTTTATGGTGTCAGTTTCACACTGTGCCCTGGAGAAAGTGGAAGAGGTGCTAAGCTGTCCTTTAACATTTGGTTGTATATCGTTCGTGACTCTCAATACCCTTAACACAAGCGAGTGGAAGTGTAAAGACGTCCGTCAAATATGAATGCAAACTGAAACTGTCTTTATCAAGAGATATACTGAAAAAATGCATTAGCTAAATCTACAACTGAAAACCATTCGCTATTTGCTGGAACCTGGCTTAATGTAGTCTAAGAATTTGGCACGTCTGGAGCTCTCTGTGTGACTGCTGCCTAAACCGCTTCCAAATCTTGTACAAATCACCACTCATCACGTTGTAGGTTTTTTATTTATTTATTTATTTATTTATTTATTTATTTATTGCTTCTCACACTGGAAATATTGGAGTGCATACTGACGAATCAGGACAGGGAACAATGACCCCTGCTTTTAGTAGTGAATTAAATACTGGCTTAATTCCCTCAATAGTTTCTGATTTAAGAGGGTATAGAGATTGTCTGGGCCTAAAATCAGACTTGGGCGTGATCATGACTGGTGGTGCACTTCTAATCAGGCCTATGTCATGTTTCCCATGGGCCCACAGCCTGAGAGGCACCTTCTTCAATTGTGGGTGTATCTCTAGGGGTGTGGGTCTTGTCCCAAGGTTAAGAAACATTCCCTTGTCATGACAAATAACATCCCGGTTAACCTTACACATTTCCTGAAAGAATTTTTATAAACTCCCAGTGTCGGGCTGTACCATATGTTGGAGGTGGGTTTCTGTTCCCGAGCTGTAATTTTTTCACTCTCACATAATCTGACCCATGGTCTCATATCTTTCTACTGTTTGTTCTTTATTTCGGCTAATGAGACGTGAGGTGCTGATTCTGGGGAAAAAAATACACACAACTGCATGTCACTCAATTTGACTGAGCATGCACAAAATTTGTCACACCAATATAGGTACAGCTTTTTGCTTTCTGGGATATTCATAAACCATTCTTTCTCAAAATTAAAGTCTCTTCCTTCATGCATTTGTGTTGTGCAATGAAGGGCAGAGGACAACATAAAATCAACATAGTTGTCCTTCATCTTATCATGTGCCTACGTCAACAAACCAGCACAGGCTCTAGGCTTGTTATGCATGGACCATTGATAAACACAGAGCTCTGTTTCTTTAACAGATGGAGTTCCCAAAGATGAGTCCTCAATTATTGTTACTCTCTGAGGTGAGGATATCAAATTTAAGCGTAAAACACACATTAAGTCCTTGCCCAGTAGATTTACTGGACATGAAGATGAAATTAGGAATTGGTGGGTTACTCTTTTACTCTTTTACTCCGCTGTAAACTAGTGGTTCAGAGAAACGTTCTAATACTGAATGTCCCGTAACGCCCATGGAGCGCAGTGACCGTGAACTCATTTTCGGGGATTCTTTTAATTCGCAGTGTTTTATTACTGAATACGTTGCTCCTGAATCTACCAAAAAGTGACACTTTGTCCATCTGTCCATTAACTACAAGAGATATATACATGGTAACTGAGTAAAAGGAGAGGCATTATACTTTAAAAGGTTAAGGGTCCTGACTGGTTCAGACATTTGTGAATTGTCAGTCTGACTAATGTTGGATGTGGGTGTGTGCATATATTCCTGTTCTTTGTGAGCTAACTGATAGTTTTGGTGTCTGATGTCACCTCTTCTGTTCCCAGGTGCCTCACCCTTCCCTTAGCTCCGCCTGTCAGTTCGCTTCTGCTCTGGACAGTCTCTTGTAAAATGTCTAACTTTTCCTCAGATAAAACATGTGAAGTTCTATTTATCAGGGTTGCCACCTGGCCTTCCTCATCCGCGTCCTTTTGGTTTTCCTCTCCTCTCCATCTTTCTTTCCTTTGCCTCTCATGGGAGCTTCTCCGCGTGGATTGAATATCATTCTACCTGAGTCAGATTTCCAGTGTCCCAGGTAATGCGTTTTATGAGAGCAAAAATCTCTGGTTTCATACCATTCATGAAGCTGTTTCTGAGATGTGACTTCGGCTGCTTGTCCATCTGCCAGTGCTACTGGTCTTAATTTGCATCATGCACTTCAGTGAGACGAGATAGATACTGGGACACAGTCTCTGAATCTTGCTGCTTGCACTTTGCTATTTTTGTCATGTCCAGTCGCACAGGAAAGGTGTTCATCAGCCTCTGCTGGAGCGCTGTTATTTGTGCTCTGTACCTTGCATTGACTCTATCATCCCACTGTGGTTTGATCAGGCGGACCTCGTTCTCTGGGAATTCACATGAAACCTTGACCCACTCCGTGCCAAGCTTCGCCATGAGCAGTCGTCGTAGTTCATGAGTGGTGGGTCTGAATTCTCTGCACAATATCTGAAGTTCATCCCCAAATTTTCATCCTCCTACTTCGCGGAGCGCCGGCAGATGCGTCATGCTGCTCCTGATGTCTTCCAATGTTCAGGGTCTGTGAACTAGCATAGGGCCTCCTTCTCCGGCCACTTCTAGCATTGGGGCATTTACCATGGCGTGCATTGTCCCTTCTCTGTCCAATTTTGTTGGTCTGAAGCCCTCAGGCAGCAATATTGTTGGTCCCTTAACTTGGGATCTTGTGTGTAATGCCTCTGGTGAAGATAGAATGACTGGTGTATAGTTCGGTGGGGGTTGGTGGCTTAGTTCTGACAGGTTAGGATAGAGTGACTGTAGGCTGTGCCACTTCATCGTGAGCAGGTGCCTCTGAAACTGCAGGTTCCTCTGTCCTTACTGGCTGTGGGCGTCGCGGTGGGGATCGGCTTTCTGCAATTTAGCACACTGAGAAACAGATGAGGGCCCTGCCTGATATTTTTTTCTCTGTTTTATGTGCCTCGCTCTGCCATTCAGCAAATGCCTTCCAGTCTGCTAAAAACTGTGCTTATTATTTTTTTTTTACTTTTAGGAATATCTCTCTTCTTTGTCTCCAAATTAAATTTCTGTTGTTCTACCTGTCTAAGACAAAACTACCTTTTTCTAGGAAAGCACATTCTTTAACCCATACATCATATTGGTTCAAACATCCTTCACCATAATTCACACGCATAAACGTGATATTAGGATCAACATATGAGCACCCTGTACATACCATAGCATGTGTCACAGGATGAGCTTTGCTACATGTTTTTCCCATATTTTTTTTTTTTTTTACAGCTTCTATAACTTTCGAAGTTTTAATCAATTTAACATGCTATGAAAATCAAGTGAATATGCATTCTCGTTCACGGACAAAAAAGGTTCTTGTGTGTGCCAAATCTCTAGACATTCAATTAATCATATAACCTATAGGTTCAATAGCGCAAACCTTAAGAATGTAAAAGAGTTTTACACACGCATTTCTTATATCATTGACTCCCTTCCATACAGACAGCAATACACAATGACTTCATAAAATTCTAATTCTAAATTCTTGATGATTCCTACCAGTCAGTGGTAAGGCTGCATCGGTCTTTCGCTCTGCCCAACAAACTTTTCCACAAGCGTTCTCCGGTTTGCCTGTTGTCCAGAAAAGCTGAAAGGACTCGCGCAGCCCAGCCAGGAGACGCCAAATTGTCGTGGAAATTAGACAACACTCGCAGACTCGTCCTCTGAAGGTAAAAAGGTTTATTACAGAAAGATGGTTAATACAGGATAGAATAATGAGAGCGCTCTGAAGCACTTGTGCTGAACCACTACTATATATATGAAACACCGAGCATGACACACTTCTGTGTAATGATAAGAAGCGGTTTGAAGCAGTTCAAACAGGCTTTGTCTTAGGGTCTTAGAAGATGTGCAGATGAACCTTGAACATGTTTGTGTTTCTGTAAGCAGATAAACATTCTGTACTGATCTAAGTGCCATGACATGGCCTTCTTAGGCGTTATCCTCTGCTGAGAATGAAACATAACAAGAACAAAACTATTACAAAGTAAGAATGAATAATTTCCTTCACAATAGTTATTCACCACTATCTGCCATTTTGTTTGTGATAACGCACTCCTTCTCTTGTTCTATTGCTTAATTATTCATATCCATCATGCCTGTCTCTGTGCATAATCTAAATCTACAATCCTTTCTAAATGAAAGAAAAGTGCTATTTCCTCATATTGGTCTAATTCAATTAAATTTCATTTATATAGTGCTTTTAACAATAAAGCACTAAGCACAACGCAACTTTACTGAAATCCAGTTAAAGTTTTAGATCCCTAATGAGCAAGCCAAAGGCAACAGCTGCATAGAAAAACTCCCTGACACAACATAAGGACAAAACCTTGAGAGGAACCAGACTCAAAAGGGAACCCATCCTCTTCTGAGTGACACAATATAGTGTGATTATAAATCAATACTCTGCCACAACTTTATGCCATATTGCTAAAGAATACTGAGTGCACTGAAAAGCTGTTCATTATGAGTGTTTTATGATTACTAGAGTTTTTTTTCGTTTTGTTTGTTTGTTTGTTTTAAATCTACAGTACCCATGTGAAGTTATTCACTCATGAATGGGTGAGATTTCGGTATAAACAGTTCTTGGTACGTGCAATCTATAGGGTATCCACACTGGACCATCCACAGCAATCTTTGGGTGTCCATGTGGTGCAATCCACAGGAATCTCACAGCAATCTTTAGAGTATCAATGGGGCCATCCTCAGCAGCAGCAGTGAGTGATTCTTAGGTTGAGGAGACTTCAAGCAAAAATATAGACTCAGAATGGGTGGAGGGAGGGAGAGAGGGAGGGAGGGGGAGAGAGAGAGAGAGAGAGAGAGAGAGAGAGATTGCTTTTGTGATATTTAGCAGTCATCTTCAACCTCTCTTATTTCTCATGTTCACTTATATTTTATACTCATTTTTATTTAGAAAGATAAAACATGGACATTACAAAGGGCAGTCTGGATGACATCTCTCGACCAGCTTCAAATGAACGCTCTTGGCCTGGGAGTCGAGTGTCCAGTGTGATCCTCTCAGAGGGCCTGAGAATGAATCAGGACAAGATTGGGGCCCTAGAGGTCCTCAGCTCTGAGCTCACCGAAACTCAGGTGGTATAGACTTCCTTCTGAAAGCAGTTCTAATATTATAGATCTAGATGGTGATTGTTGGTGATTGCCTTACTGAGAATTGGTGATTTAAGATATTGATCACTACAGAACTCTGGCAAAGCGGTTGGAGTCATCAGATAGGTCTTGGCCTTTTATTTGTGCAGGCTTCAACCATACACACAGATTGTCTGCATACTGTCATAAATGCAACAGTAAATTACAGCCTCAATAATATTAGCAACTCTCGTAAAGTACAATACAAGACTGTAATAAAAACAAATTGTGGAGTGTGTTATCATACAAAGAAATATTAAACCTAAAATAATCATTGCAAACATTAGCAATATGAGCAGCTGCTTTAGCGATTCTAATCTGCCCATTAAACATTATGAAATGATGATCATACAGATCTCTAAACGCCAACAAGATTGCGTACTTGATGCCAGGAATAAACCTGTAGTGATGTACTGAAGCAATCCATATTATTAACAACATAAAGTCACGATTCAAATTTACTTTGTCACTAACATTATCCTGCACATATGAACTCTACGTGAATGAAAACACTGAAGCTCAGAGTGCTCCACTTATTTAATATAGAGAATATGTAACTTGTGCTAATACTATACATACTGTAGTATGTATGTAAAGAACTTGCAACATTGATAGTGGTCTGACATTTATCTTGGGGTTAGCAAAGGCTTGTTGTTTGGTTCATCTTTGACGGGGGAATATTCAGTAGCGCCACATATTGTTTCAGCAAGTGATGAACATTAGCTGCAAGACAGATGCTTTAGGCTTTTGTTTTAAATTACGTCACTTTACTAGCCTTTCAGAAACGTTCTAATAAATACTAGTAAAAGAAATACTAATGATATAATAGCATGTCAGAATATTACTAAGCCAATGAAGACATGCTATGTAGCTGTAGTATTTAGTAGAGTATTATGTAGTTTTGGATGCAGTTCAGAAGACTTTTCCTTGATGTCATGACTCCATCTAAAATGACCATTTCCTAATGTCAGTTCCACTTTTCCCCCCATTTTCTTCAATGTCTTTTTTTTTTTTTGTGTGTGTGTGTCCCAACATTATTGTCACAGTTATTTAATGATCAAAGCTAAAGCTTAATAAGCTGTTGTTTATCTTTTCTTTATATTAGAATCGACAGAACATAGAGGAGAATAACTTGGACTGCCCATCAGAAAACAGGGCCCCTGACCAAGGTAGGTAAATGCTGAGAAACAGCAATTTACAGTGTCCAACCCCAATTCCAAAAAAGTTGGGATGCTGCATAAAATGTAAATAAAAACAGAATGCAATGATTTGCAAATCTCATAAACCCATATGTTATTCACATTAGAACACAGAAAACATATATAAAATGTTTAAACTGAGGAAATGTACCATTTTAAGAAAAAATATAGTCATTTTGAATTTGATGCCCACAACATTTCTCAAAGTTGGGACTGGGGCAATAAAAGGCTGGAAAAGTAAGTGTTACTAAAAAGAAACCGATGGAGGTTAATTGGCAACAGGTCAGTAACATGATTGGTTACTGAATACTAGATTGCTAAATACTTTTGAAAGTAAGGTCGAAGTTTTCTATTTGAGAAAGCTCATGACAATAATCAGCACGACAGAACTTTTCATTGTGCATGAAATTGCTAAACATTTTACATTTCAACTCGGAAACCACATGGACAGGGATGTTTTAGCTCTGAAGTTCCAACTGTAGTGGATATTGCTTTTAATCCTCCAGATGTACAGAAGATACGCAGGTGAGTGTGTGAACAATGCTGCTCATGTTGCCACTGCTTCTGCATGCACACATCAAGTCAAGTGTCAAGCATAAACCTCCGTTTCATCTTGGGCCTTATCATACCACACTGGCATGGATTATTATTTTTTTAATAACAACATGCCCTGTCTTGAGTTACTCCTTGCAGTATGTATTCCATTTGAGACTAGATGTATCAGCAGAAGAGATGCGCTCTTTCACACTTGCTCTTTCTCCTGCTTCCTGACTTGGTTTTGTCAAGCAATGTAATGTAATTGCTCACCTTTCCTACCTATTCCACCTACTCCTTTGGTTTTTAGTCACTTACAGTACACATATGTTACTGATCAAAGGCTTCAGCTTGCAGACAATTCATAATGTCCATTTGGAGGCATTTGTCAAAAAGGTTTGGGAACCCCTGGCCTAACCCTTTGGTTCTCTCTCACTTTGGTTTTAATAAAACTAGCAAACCCACACTTGCATCTGTCTGTCTTTTTCATGATACACTCTTGATTATTCTTTAGGGATTCTATGCTTTACTGATGATGAGGTGAATAAAGATCCAGAGTTGCAGAAAGCCATCATGGAAATGAAAGAACTGGATAGAATACTGGCTACCACAATCTCCAAAGAAAAAGAAGTCAAAAAGCAAAGCAGAGAGCTCCATCAGAGACTCTGGAAGGAACTAAAGGTAAGATTGAATGTAGATGCACATCTGTAGAAATTAGTTTTGTATATCTTCCTCACACATGTGATTTTTCTGTAATGTGCTTATTTATTCTAAAACACTTTGCAGGATCACAACCCTGAAAGGAGTTCAGAGTGCACTGATGAAGCAGAAAATACCAGGTTGTTCCTAGCACTTACCTCCAGCACCTGTAAGTCACACTAAGGGCACAAAGCATTCTCCAATGTGTTTTGATCACTAAATTATAAATTAGAAAATTTTTACTTGTCAAATTTTTCAATTAGATTTTTGTGAATAATCAGTAGGATTTATAGAGAGTATTTCTATACTGAAAGTAGCCATAATTATAACAGCAGTCAAATCAAAAGGTTACATATGTAACTGTAGTTCTATGACTATTTTGAAGATGTCATGGCGGTTTCCTTCAGAACTAGTGGAGTATTTCTGTGCTGAGTATCAATAGCAAAGCATTTATTTTGTGACCGAGATCCCATGTTGGTTAGCGTATAAAATGACCATTCTTCTCAGTCAGAGAGATCAGGGCATAGAGACATGTCTACATATGTAATTTTTCATTCTACCTCTTTACATTCTGGACTGCCAGGGTGGTTTCCTTTGGAACTAATGGAGACAGCATATCAATTTTCATTGTCATGCTAGTTTATAATATGTCTACAAATAGTGCTGACAGCATACTTTATTGAAGATGAGAATCGCTCACAATTTTAATATTGCTCTGTATTGAGGATAAATATCACTCCATATAATTAAGCTTCAGTCTGGTGAAGTAGATGGTGAGCTCCATGCCATTGCTTTACAAACATACTGTACAAAATTGACAATACTCTGAGCCAACCAGGAAGTAGCCATAGTGCATGTCAACCAGGAGGTTGCTATAGTGTGCATCAAATTTACTGGAAGAAGTGGCCTCTTACTGTATTCAAATATGCTTGTGTTGTGACTTCCTTTATCCAATGGGCTAACCTGACTTTAGACAGCAGAGGCACTTTATGGTGCTCCCCAAAGCACAGTTCGTGAGTAACTAATTGGTTGCTGTCACTTCTACTAAGTGCTTAGAGCCCTCACTGGTCACAGGGCTGGCCTGAACGCATTCTTATTTGCAAGACCAATATCAATTTATTGCTGCACCAATACCTTTAGCAAGAATTCTGAATTTGGCCAGAGTGTGATATGTTTGCTCTTATCTCTGACACTGTGTGCTGACTAATGCATGCAGTTCACTGACTCATATGGCTATAATGATGGCCAGTTAATAATAATAAAAAAATGTACATCTGCACCCTGCCTTGTGCCCGATGCTCCCTGGGATTGGCTGCAGGTTTCCCCGTGACCCTGAAGAAGGAGTAAGCGGTAGAAGCTGGATGGATGTACATCTGCATCTGGCCTCTGTCCTGTGTGTGTGGAGTTTGCATGTTCTCCTCATGCTTCGGGGTTTCCTCTGGGTACTCCGGTTTCCTCCCCAAGTCCAAAGACATCCATTGTAGGCCCCCTGGGATAGGCTCCAGGTTCCTCGTGACCCTGTGTAGGATAAGCGGTACAGAAAATGGATGGATGGATGGATGTCAGAATATGGCATCAGAATATGGCAAATTCTCCAGATTAGTTACTTGCATTTGGTTTTGCATGAAGATTGGAGACCATTTATTAATTCATGCATTCAGCAGCAAACTATGAACTACTCCCCATTGCATAGACAATGCTGACATGTGCACTTTTATGGTAGACCCAAAATGTTTCTAGCAAAACTCCAAAATATTGTTCACTGTGTTAAATAGAGGTTTTATGCCCAGTGTTTTACAGCATAGTGAGTAAAACCATCTTCCATCATGAAAGTTCAAATAGTACATGAGTCAAGCTTCCAGTGATCAGGAGCTTTGACAGTTGGAATGTGGAAATATGTTTCTTTTAGCTCTATGGTTTCAAACCAGTCATGTTTACTCAATACTCACATCAGATCTGGTATGCATAGCATATGGAATAACAGTTGTTTTAAGAAGACATTTAAGTTTTTATTTAGAGCATGGCAGATTCTGTCTCCCTTTTTGGAATCTTGAGAACATCTTGAAAAGAACCTCATTAGGCACTCTGGCCCTGATGTACTGTTTATCCTGGAGAGACTGCACGTCTGGGGTCAGTTTAGCCAACTGGCTAGATCTTAGCCAATCTTTTGGTGTGGAGTCTCTGATCTAATATTATGAAGCTTCAATGTTTCAGTTATAGAGGTAAATACCAACACATTGTTGACTATCTTTTCAAGTACTCTAATGGGATGCACCATCACTTGCAGTGATTTGAGGCTTTTGTGTTCTGTTTTCCATAACTCCCCCGCTTCTATTTGAAATATTTGAAACTCACCTAAACAAGAATAATGTGAGGACTGGGCTGCCTAAAGGTAATACCTCAAGTGCTTATTTCATGTTTCAGGCAGATAGAGTTGATAATGTAGTGCCTCCTGGGCCTGTGTCTGGGTCTTGCGCTTGCCTTCTCACTTGTGTTAACAGACCCATGGATAATTGCTATAATGGCCCAGTCTCAGCCAGGCTTAATACGTGCCTGCAGCACATATGTTGTTGCATACCACACCAAGATGGGCCTCAAATATAGAACCAGAAGCAACTACTGAAAGTACATGAGAGTTTGTCTCTGTGTGAAGTAGCTGTACTAAATTCCCCTATGCTCTGCTCTTCATAACGCTGTTACATTGTTGCTAACAGTGCCTGCATTTACCTTATGCCCACTGCCAGGACAAGAGCATTCCTCCATTGAGTCACGCTCATGAGGTTTTCCACTGGATTTCTCACTAATTTAGTTTTGGCCAATTCCCACCCACCAGTCAGGTCTCATCTGTCGTTCAACAGCTAATAACTAAAGGCTATCATGTCCAACTGCATCTTTCAAAGTGTTGCTCATGCTGCATCAAGGGGCATTGTAATACACTCAGAGCAAAGCTCTATCCACTGCCTTCTGCATGAACTCACAGACAGCCAGATTGGCTAGTGTCACTGCGATTGACAGAAGAGAGAGTATGCCATCCTCCAGAGAGCACTGCAGATTTTGCTCTTTTGGATTAGAAATATTTGCTGAGCAGCGTCGGGATTCAAACGCATCATCTCTAGGCAATAAGGCAAAAGCTTTTTTTGTTTTACCACTTGGAATTAGTCATGGGGTGACGGCTTTGCAACTGGTATTCCACAAGAAAACCATAACACAGGAAGACACCACTGATTTTAAAGGAAATCATCCTGGCAGTATGGAACATAAGGAAGTGGAATCATAATCATGAACTTTTTGACCTCAGTTTAATCTTTTTTTTTTCTTCTATAAATGTAGTTAAATATGAATTAAAAGTTATATGAGATGAAAAACTTGTTGCTATGATACAAATTAACTTGATTCACTCTAGCCAAGGATTGCAGTGAAGAGGATTATGTACCTTTATTTGGGACCCAAGTCCCAGATCAAGAGAATGACCGAAGCTGCAGACCTGGAAATAAAGGCAAGAAATATTTGGTCTCTAATTTTTAATGAACATAATAAAATTGCATTGACCTGTCTTCCTGATCTAGGTTTACAGTAGTTTTGCTCATTTGCTGCACTAGAGGGCCTCCTGACATTACAAATCATTCTTATGTCTAAGTCAGATGTTTGTAGTTTTATTGGGTGTCAGGTAGGTTTATTATTGTAGAGTAATCTACGTGTAAAATTAACACTTAAAGAGAAAAAAACCCTTTATAAACCTAAATATGGTTGTAAAGAGCACAAAAAAACTTAAATTATATGTAATGTTTTATGCAATTCATCATGAGAATAGTGCTAAAAATACTAGTAATATGTCATCATATCCAATCATTATATATTACACAGTACTGTGCAAAAGCCTTACGCACATGCAAATAAATGCTGTCGAGCAAAGATGCCTTCAGAAATAATGAATAATTATGTTTCTACATTTAAAAAAATACTATAAAGAGCAGTAAACAGTAATAAATGAAATTAAGTCACTATTTGTTGTGACGAACCTTTGCTTTAAAAAAATAAAATAATAAATAGTAGTCTCTAGTACAATTAGTGCAGTGTTATAAGTAAATTAGCTGGTAAGTTTTACGGAGCATCTTGCAGAACCAGCCACAGTTCTCCTAGAGACTTTGACTGTTGCACTTGCTTCTTATTTTTGCAGCAAAACCCATCAGCCTTCATTATTTGTTTTTTGACATATAAACATTTTTCTTTTAACATTTAATTTTGCGTTGTAAAACTAATGTTTGGAAATCTAAAATGTTTTTGTACTGACTCGATAATGTAGAATGGAATTTAACTCTAATGTTAGCAGACATGGAGTCAGTTATACTTTTAAAGTTTTGCTTTATTGTAAAAATATAAAGATTGACTTAAATTTTAAACTGCTTTGTGAACTGTATCATTTTACTAGTTTCTGGGTCGGAGGACGGTGAGCATGGCAAGTCTTCAAACTCTGTTGAAGTATGTCCTGAAGTCAAGCAGACAGAAAGCAGGCAGAGTGTGATGGGCAAGACCAAGCATGGACAAGATTTCATAAAGAAAAACATCGAGGTATCATTTGTTCGGAACAATATGTATGACAAGAGATTCATGTCTAACGTCTAAATAGTTTTAAAAGCCAACACAGTAGAAGTGTAAAATCTCAGCTGTATGAATCCATTTGCATCAGTTGTATATGGCAATACAAATCAAATATACCCAGTTTATCACAATATACTGTGCCTGGGAATTAACAAAGTACTGCTGCACATGCTCGGGGATCATCCTGCTGGCATTTGTGTGCACTTATGTAGATGAGATCTGAAGACATGACATGGAGTAAAAAATGGCTTGATATTTACAAACACCAGTTACTTTAACTAATCCTGTTATTCAGAATGACCTGCATATTATCTAGTAAATAAATATGATATTTAAAATTATTTTATTATATACGTTTGCTGAAATTGAGCTAAAGTTTCATGTTGAAAAAATATTTTAAATATTAGTCCAAATGGGCTATTTTGATCTGGTCAGGAGGTAAACAACTTTTATGATGGTCAGTTTCTATTCCACATGTGGTGCTGGACCATAATCGTCAAAAGCATGAGAAAGGAGTATTGTTTAAATTCTGATGATTAAGTTCAGTTCAGTTTTATTAGTAAAGCACTTTTAACAAAGGACATTGTCACAAAGCGGCTTTACAGAAATATATAAATTCAGGATAATACTTTTAAATTCATAAATATATCCCTAATGTTAAATGTTTTAGAGTATAATTATAACACTTGTATTTGTCTCAGCATGTGCTCTATGCTTTCTCTAAGCATGTCATCTTAGCTTTGTCCATTCTGAAGGTGATTTGTATGTGTAACTGCAGCTAGCCAGTAGTGCAAGAAGCTTGGGGCCAATGACCCAGGAAGAGAAAGAACGATTAGAGGAGCTCCTCAAGGACATAGATGATGAAGATACTTATATTGATCCAACTGCCGAACCAGAGGTACACACACACACACACACACACACACTAGGCAGGGATATATAATCCAGTCTGTCTCAGGCAAGACATCATCTGGGCGGTGAACATCAGTTATCCAATTTAATGATGTCTATCTGGACATTCTCACATTTTTTCACTATACACATAGGGCTAAGCTACACTTTTTCACAGTTTACTTTTCATACTGCATAGTCCATCATTCCTCCAGAGTATCTGGCAGCTGCATTTATGGTGTGCTTTTCCTCTTTGCAATGGGTTCGTCACCAATTATGCATGGCAACCAAACAGAAGAGAGCAGATGCTCAGAGGCCGCCTAAAGGGGCAGGCTGAAAGACTTCCTGTTATTGTGAGCCCTTGCTATTGTGCAAAGTGTAGACAAATTTTATGTCTTTTGGCACATCCCAGAGATAGGACACGTGAATGACCAGACGCAGAAAAGCTTTGGCAGGTTCTGATATGACATCATGATTTAACGCAGATGCCTTCTGTCCTTTTATTCTACATTTATTATCCTGTCTCTGTGGGATTGGTTCCTCAAATTGTTCAAATGCAACTTCTACCTGGAGCACAGCAACCCTAAGGTTTGAGTAGTTCCTCTTCTCACACTGCTAATGAGTAAGATATTACCAATATCCAATAACTCTGACATCACATTATATACTATATGGTCAAAAGTTTGTGGACACCTGACGCTTCTGGAAAGGCTTTCCACTAGATTTTGAAAGTTGCTGTGGGGATTTGTGCTCATTCAGTAACAAGAGCACTAGTGAGGTCAGGCACTGATGTTGGGTGAGGAGGCCTGAGGTGTAGTCAGCATTCTAATTGATCCCAAAGATGTTCAGTGGGGTTGTGGTCAGGGCTCTGTGCAGGCCACTCAAGTTCTTCGACTCCAGCCTTGGCAACTATGTCTTCATAGACTTCATTGTCATGCTGGAACATATTTGAGCTAGGCCATACAATTATGTGCTTCCAAGTTTGTGGCAACAGTTTGGTGAAGGCCCATATATGGGTGTGATGATCAGGCCAGAACTGATCTCATTCCTGACCATGCAGTGGCTATCAAAACTATTTTAAATAATCAACAGGACACATTTAAAATTCATTCAGTGGAGTCATGCCTGGTTTCATTACATCATTGCCCCAAACAGAGTTGCCCAATTAAAACATTGATATTTGGATTTTTGATTACATTTTTAGCACAGTTTCTTCCAGTGTAATCATTGTCAAATGCAACCATTACCTAGTTCAAGCACAAATCTTCAATTTAATCAATAATCATAACTAGTCACACTTAGCGCTACCACTTTGGAATGTGACAGGGGTGTTAGCAAGGCTGTTTGTTAAAGTTAATTTATTAACTGATTGAGGGGATGTGTTTGCTAAAAATGAAAAACAAAAATCTAAGCTTGGCTTGTTTCTTTTTTCCATTGCTTCAGACAGACAGCGCATAGCTAATAAACATACAATAAATATGTTTAAAAAAAAAAAGAATTCAAAATTAAAAAAAAATAAAAATAACTAAGTTTTATATATATATATATATATATATATATATATATATATATATATATATATATATATATATATACTTTGTGTTTTAGATAAGGTTAGACACTAAGCAAGTAGCTTCCTCCTAGATATGTAGTACATGGCAATCTACTCACTTATGATGTTTTTGGGAAATGAGGACATCATCATTCCAAAATTTAATCAGAGTATTTGTAGATTGCTGGAAGAAGAAGCATGGCTAGTTACAAACCACAATTAATTTCAATTCCAATTGCATAATGCAGTTGGAACTGGAATTTCATCTCTTTCTTTCCATTCCTTATAGTGAGACTGTGCCTAATGCAAGCACATCCAGATGTTCTGTATTACAATTTTCTATTTTTCATGGATTTCAGGGAAGATTTCCTTTCCCCCTGTGTTATCATTTGTAATTTATCTCT
The DNA here is from genome assembly GCF_023375685.1 of Ictalurus furcatus. Classification (NCBI taxonomy): domain Eukaryota; kingdom Metazoa; phylum Chordata; class Actinopteri; order Siluriformes; family Ictaluridae; genus Ictalurus; species Ictalurus furcatus. The sequence goes on along the minus strand of NC_071263.1, from coordinate 8,867,366 downwards.
ACTGAAGGAGATTCTTCATGTTTATTTAAATAATCTACTTAATATTTGACTCCCTTCATTCACTAACAATTTATTATTCCCAGATTATATGTAGTAGCTGTGTATGCTGCTATCATAGACGTTAATTTTGTCAATCTTAATTTTGAAATCTTCCCCTAATCTGTAAAAAGATTATTATTATTATTAGTAGTAGTAGTAGTAGTATTGTTGATGATGATGATGATGATGATAATAATAATAATAATAATAATAATAATAATAATATTAACAACTAGTTACTATAGCATATTTAACATATATTTAACTATGTCTGGATTTAAAAACACCAATTGAGCTGGAGTTCCTGATGTTCTCTGGACGAATATTCTAGATTTTAGAGGTAATACACTATACAGCAAAAAGTTTGTGGACATTTGATCTTTACACCCATGGTTCTTCCCCAAACTGTTGCCACAAAGCTGGAAGCACACAAGTGTATAGAATGTCTTTGTATGCTGTAACATTATAATTTTCTTTCACTATGCATGACAATACTCCTTCGCACAAAGTGAGTTCATGAAGACATGGTTTGCCAAAATTGGAGTGGAAGAACCTGAGTGGCCTGCACAGAGTCCTGACTTCAACCCCTCTGAACACCTTTGGGATGAACTGGAATGCCGACTCCACCCCAGGCTTCCTCACCCAACATCAGTGCACAACCTCACTAATACTCTTGTGGATGAATGAGCACAAATCCCCTCAACCATGCTCCAAAACCTAGTGGAAAAATTTCCCAGAAGAGTGGAGTGATGAGGGGACTAAATCTGGAATGGGATGTTCAACAAGCACTTATGGGTGTGATGGTCATTTTGGCCATATAGTGTATAAGACAAAAACATCTCCAACCAACTAATTATTTGGACTAAGAATAGACCTGCCTCAGCTAAGTGAAGTGCTCAAGACTGATTATTCTGTTTCAGGAGTTCAAAAAGCTACACCAGAGACAGTGTCTTCAGAGCTTAAAACATCATAGGCAGCCAGCATAGCTTTTATTAAACTGGACTAATTAGCTCTGATTTATTTTCTTAATAAAGATGATGTCTGCTACATTCTGAACTATTTGAAGCTACCTTAGAGAGACAGCAGGTTAGCAGCACATTGCATTACTTCAATTCTGAGGTTATGAAAGCATAGTTTCTCAGTTAGGTGGAGGGTTATTTTTATTATTATTATTATTATTATTTTGGTTTTATTTCTCAGACGTTTTAGAGATGTAGCATATGGCCGTACATGGAATCAAATGATAAACAAGCATCTAGAGTTACACCTACAGTATTATTTGATAGGTTCACTTTTTACTGAAACATTGATGACATTCCTCCCAAAAATTATTGTTTTATATTTAACACATTTTCTGACTTTACTTTGCTATCCTGTCCTTGTAGACAGACTTTTCCCTGTGCTCTGTTCCCCCAACACTGGATGAGGATTACACACCCTATGCAGCTGAATTTGACCAACTCTTTCACATCGATGCCAAACTGCAGCAGCTTCTTCCTTTTCAGGAATTTCTGTCTGTGCGAGGCCCCTATCGTTACCGCTGCTTTTCTCAGGTTTGTGCCATTTTCCTAAATATACTGATCTGCCACTTTTAGGAATTTTGTGTTTTCAGAGGCCCCTCTAACCATCATGCTATGTTCACTACTTACACATTTTTGATTTAAGAGGGAAAAAAATTAATTTAAATATACAATATATTTTATTTTCATTATTTACCCATATTAACATTCATAGAAATAGACATAGCAAATCCATAAATTTTTGAGCATGTGTTCTAGTCTAGTGAATGTGGTTCTCTGCCTACATAAAATATACATGCATCTATTCAGAATTAGTTGTGTTTTTTAACATTTGTTTGGATTGTAAGCACAGCCTTAAATGAATCTCAGAATGAGTCATGCATCTGTTTGCCTTATAAAACTTTATATAGGGATGTTATCTCATACACAAAGGAACAAAGCTGTTCCCAATTTCCATTCTTCACTCTTTCCATCCAATATACCATATGTTGCATTTTTATTTTGATGTCATGTTTAAAAATATATGTACAGCACTACTACCTATCCTTTTCACAGTGTGCCATAATCCCGTATTCCCAAAATATTTCCATGGAATACTTTTTTAAGTGTACCATTTGTTTAAAAAAGATCGTTTCTCATAAGGGCATTTGGGTTCAGTCAAAAGATTCATTTGGGATGATCAAATCCAGATTTAAAATGGAGGGAGTTACATAAGATTGCTATAACCTGGGAGTTACATAACAGTGGCTTAATAGTCACAAAGGCATTCTGACATTCTTTGGTCTACACAGAATGTTTGGAAAGCAGTTAGTCTTCAGAAGTGAGGCTTTATGAGCACTATTTCTGCAAAGAAGATATAATGATAATATAATATCCTAAATGTCATAAAGGGAGTATGGTTAGAACAAACATAGATTTTTTTTTTTATGAGAAAGTGGTTGTGTCCTTTAACATAAAGTTGTAAAAAAAAAAATGAATTCCTGTGAGAAACTAGAGAAGCTAAGAGTTAATTAATGTTGTTACATAGTTAGTTAACCTTCTAACTAGATCAACATCCAGCCCCAGATATCATTCACACAATCTCATAAAAACTACAGAATTTTACATTAAAATCTATAGAGCATTAACACAACCCTGTACCATAAAATAGAAAGTACTGCACCAAACTAAAGTACACTTACTGTAGCTGTACACGTATATTACATATATTAACAGTAATTGGTGAACAGTCTGTGTTACTAAGGACAATTACAATAGCTCTGCAATAACTCAGAGTATATTCACAACTGTTGTTTCAATTAACTTTCAAGATGCCAAATGGAAATACAGAATGCCAATAAAAAAGGCTTTAGCTTTTAAATTTCATAATTAGGAGAGTTTTACCAGGGTGGTATCCTCCCAAACTCATGGAGTTTTCTCATGTAATTGTTTCCTAGCCCAGCAGGAAAATTCCCCATTCTTGTCTTGCTGAGGGAGAAATAGGGCTCCCAAGACACCAAGAAAGCACAAAAAAAAAACGATATAAGATTGCATAAAATTGGTATGGTAAAATCTGCACTGTTGAGGAGACTGCATCGACATTACCTTGGGTGACACTGACTGTAGTGCTGAGTTATAGATTTTTGCCACTGCAGAGAGCAGACAAGTATTTCAGGGCATAGTTGCAAGTTGATTGTTCTGCCAAACAGCGATGGAGTTGGAATTGGACATGACCAAATCCCAGGACATCTTTGACAAATACTTATACAGCCTTGCTCTAACTGCAGCATGATGTCAATTTTGACACTGGTCATGCACGGGCCATGGAAAATCTGCAGCCTGTTCAGAAACTTCTACTGTGGGGTGTAAAGCTGTCAACTGATGTGACTACAGGGCCTGCTAGGAAAAAGAAGGCGAGCTACTTTGTGGTGTCATCAACGAAAAACAGCAGTTGACAGAGGGTTCATTTGCTCAGCCCCATGGAGAAGGGGAAAAAAAGTGCCCTTAGGGACGGAGGAAAGTAGGAGGAACTGGCAGCCACCATGGGCCTAATGCAAGATCTGTTAACAGATCCATTATCATATTCTCTAAGGTTCAATGTGCACAGAGACCTTAGATGGGAGACACAGCACCAAAGCATGGGAAATCGGTGATCTGATGACGCAAATGAGAAGGCAAGTTTAACTGGCTCAAATACCACTGTCAGAATCTACACCATCCCACATCCACCTTAAAGCTCTAAATGTAGTTTTACTTAGCACTGTGGCATAGCTAAAACCTTGGATTCCAACGTCGCCTGAAGCAACTTATTTGGTGCTGAACATTGCCACTCTGTGTCCAGGCCCACATGGGCTGTTGTAATTTTGAGGTCAGCTGATAAAAGCTAATTCCACTTCATTGCCAGACATTACCAGAACCTCCTTGATATGTAGGTCAGCTACAAGTGATTTGAGACATGCTCAGTAATTTCCTGTTACCACCCATTAGACTCTCTTGACAGATGCTGAGGGGGAGATCTCATGCATTCTTTTGAGGAGGCATTCCTACAGGAACTTACAGAAGGCAACCAATTCCAACCATACAAGGCAGTGGAGACCACTAACCTCATGACTCAGCATCAGAAGTGTGGACTTACAAGGGCGATCCACTCCACCACTTCGAGGCCTACTCCTGTGCCGTTATACCCAAGAGGGCCCAGCCTCTTGGATACAGTACATATATAGTACTGTGCAAAAATCTTTGCACATGCAAAGAAATACTGTAAAGCAAAGATGCCTTCAGAAATAATATTAAACCATTCATCCATCTTCTACCGCTTACTCCTTCTTCAGGGTCGCGGGGGAACCTGGAGCCAATCCCAGGGAGCATCAGGCACAAGGCGGGGTACACCCTGGACAGGGTGCCAGTCCATCACAGGGCACAATCACATACACACTCACACACCCATTCATACACTATGGACACTTTAGACAAGCCAATCAGCCTACCACGCATGTCTTTGGACTGGGGGAGGAAACCGGAGTACCCGGAGGAAACCCCCGCAGCACGGGGAGAACATGCAAACTCCGCCCACACATGGCCCGGCGGGAATTGAACCCCGGACCCTGGAGTTGTGAGGTGAACGTGCTAACCACTAAGCCATAATATTAAACCTTTCTACAAAAAAAATACTGTATAGAGCACTAAACAGTAATAGCTAAACAAAGTCAATATTTGGTGTGATAACCCTTTTCTTTAAAAAAAAAAAAAAAAAAAAAAATCAGTGGTCTCGGCTACAATTTGTGAAGTTTTATAAGGAAATTGGCTGGTAAGTTTTACTGAGAATCTTTGAGGATCTGCCACAGTTCTTCTGGAGACTTTGATTGCCACACAAGTGGTTTGTTATGTAATATGTGCTTTGTTTATGGACATACAAACATATTTTTCTGCAACATTTTTCTTTACATTTTTTTTTTCTAAATATAATTTTTTTGTACTGACTCAGTAATGTAGAAGTCATAAAATAACTTTGTGCTTTTGTTATAGATGTTTAACAAGAAGCTAAGATGAAGTTAACACAAAGCTAATATGAAGCTGTCACCAGCTTTAAAAGACAGGTTCACCTGGTACACTCTACTGTATGGCCAAAAAGTAGTGAAAATAAAGGGCCCAGTCCTGTTTAGTCATGTCACTGCACCCGTGTACAAAGTGAGGTCTATAAAGACAAGGTTTTCCAAGGTTGGTGTGGAAGAACTCGAGTGGTCCAAGCCCTGACCTCAACACCACTGAACACCTTTGGGATAAATTACAACACTGACTGTGCCCCAGGCCTTCTCACTTGACATCAGTGCCTGACTTCACTAATGCTTTAATTCTCTAATGAGCACAAATTCCCACTGGCAGGCTCCAAAATCTAGGGGAAAACCTTTCCAGAAATGTGAAGGTTGTTATAACAACAAATGGAGGACCGGCTCCATGTTAATGTCCATGCTTTTGGAATGGGCACATAAGGGTGTGATGTTCAGTGTCCACATACTTTTGGTCATTTAGTGTAGCTTAGAAAAATGACCAAAGTGTGTACAAGGCAAGAAGGTGGAGGAGACCAGAGGCAATTAATGATGGCATTCTATAGTGGACCACTACATGACTTTGTGTCTAAGGCTTCGGCATGTGTGCACATGCATACAAGAACGTATCCCAAATCTAACCATAGTGTACAATCTGTTGATTGAAATAAGAATTTTTATTAAAACTGAATTCCTAGAGTAATAGAGTTTTGTAACAAAGGACTAATAGTAGCTAGGCGTCATGACTATTAGACAAGGACTTTCACAAATGTATAGCCTCTCCCTAGATAATTAAAACCATTTGGGTAACCTAGTGAACCCATGCTGTCTCTTTCACTGGCCAGAAGTACATTTCTGGGCTGTTCCATCATTGCATTTTACTTCCAGAAAATCTGACAGAATTGCTTTTGGAACGGTTAGTTAGATTTGTTTCAGACGTTTCAGCAATGGAAACATTTTAAAATGCTTGCTAGCTAAAGTCTTCTCAAGTTTTCTGTCAGATTTTAACCCTACCATATGTTGTCAGTCAGATGTGTGAAGCCGCAGCCATGTTTCCATGCTCTTGTAAAGGAACACAGCTAGAGTTTCTTAGGCCTAGGACAAAAGAGTGTGTCTGGGCTTCAAGTCAAGTTTCCAAAGTAGTCATTCAGTTAAAAAGGAAACTTGAAATGCAGTTAGCACATTCCGAAAAGAGAAATCCAATAAAACCACTTTTGCACAAGATTTTTTCGTTTGTATGTTTGTTTCTATAATTTCTTTGTAATTGTTGCATTTTGAGTCAGTGTTTCTTTAGAGACAGCATGTGTTGAGAGCATCATATGTCTGCAGATTATGATACAAAATCAACATGACTACTTGGCAGATGTAACAGAAATACACAAATTCCTTACTCAAGTAAAGGCGTACAAACTAATCTAAAATATACTTTGGTTAAAGTTGAAGTAGAGTTTTAAGTTCTTTACTTATGTTAAAGTACAAACATGGAAACTATTAAATGTCCTTTAAATATGAAAGTACAAGAAATAATAATAACTGAGTGTTTTTGGTTCCTGCAACCTTTGACAAGGCACCAAGAAACATGGACAAACATTAACTAATGCAATAACACCAGCTTTTTTACCAGTTTCTCAAAATGTAGCTATCATGATAATGATGATGATTCAAACTAGTTTGCTTGCCATAAGCTTGCTGCTACAATACAAACTAGTTAGAAAGTGGACAGAGATAGTGATGTGCTTTTGCATATTTTTCCTTTTTTTGATGCAAGAGAGTGTTCTCGCATGTATGTGTACAAACAGCCAATCACAAATGAAATATAACAATGACAAGGACAGAGCAAGGAGTAGTGCATGGTGTATTGAAAAACACAGAAGGAGATATAAACTAACAAAGAATATATATAAAAAAAAACTGCACTCAGGGAAAAATAGCAGTTTCTACTGAACAATGCAACATAAAACTAAAGAAAATAAACTACATAATATCAATAAAGGACTAAAGTAAGAAGCAACAAGAATATTGATTAGCCAATCATGAAGTAGAAAAAATAATATAACAACTTTGATGTAACTAGGCATTAGGATACCATGAAGCTAACTTGTAATTAATGACAATGACTATGACAATGACTTACTTATACCTGAAGGACAATAGGAAAAACAAGTTCTTAGAAATAAAAGCTGGAGGGGAGCAAGACTTCTGAATAAGTTTTGATACTGGGTATTTATACACAGTCCTTGATTGACCCAGTCCTGGTAATCAGGTATTAAGAAGCTACATAGACATGAAATTTACAAATGTATACATCAAGGGATCCGTTACCCTTCTGTTCTTGTTGTTACATCACTTACAGTTTAGATGGATTAACTGCTTGAAGTGGTCCACTTTTGAAATGTAGTGAGTAAAAGTCAAAAGTCTTAAATGAAAGAAAAACTCAGTTAAAAAAAAAAAATCTACTTTGCTGTTTCCCACATTTGTCATTTAGCCACATATAACTTGTACCATGCAGTTCTGTTTCTGCTGTTGTAGCATTTTGGTGCAGCTGTAGCATGCCAAGCACACTGACTCAGAAAACACTCTTTTGACCATCAGCATATGGTCACCACATGGGCAGAGCCTTAAAGATGGACTTGTTTTGGTGGTGAAAAGAACTAGTTTAAATCTTTCTTCACTGTGTAAACCTGTGTGACAGTTGTGGTCTAACCAGTAACAGTATACCTTGTGTTTTGCGTTAATAGCATTTTGTATATTTAACAAGAACAACAACAATAATAACCATTTTTATTTACGTGTATATTGCTTTTTTTCCCAGTTCATTTCTATCTAAGAATACCACCAACTGTATTCGTTTATTGTGATTGATGAAGTGAAGTGTTCCTTTATAAACAAAGTTATATAAATCAGAGCAATTGCAGCACAAAAGCCATGGTTCTTAGTGAACAATAATGGGATACCACATCAATTATAGGCTTAAAATTCTGAATGTACAATATTGTAAGACATATATTGCATATTCTGAAATATTTAATAATTATATGAAGATCTTTCAAGCATAAAAGATATCCACCAAGCCTAATGTAACAGAGACGACCCCCCCCCCCTCCAAATCTTTCAATTCAATTACGGTTGAGATGTTTGTAATGTACAACACAGATTCTAAATGAATTTGGTAAGCCAGGTTAAAACCATTTAACCAAGTAATTATATAATGAGCACAAATGTGTAGAGATTATTAACTGCAAATATGTTAAGAGCTGAAAAATTAGCTCACCCAATATGCCTTGTGACAAATTTTTGGATTTCAAAAGCTAACATCATTCATTCATTCATTCATTCATTAATCTAAAGTAACCACTTTATCCTGGTCCAGGTTGGATAAGGTCCAGAGCATATTCTGGGAAGACTGAGTGAGAGGCAGGGCACCATTTCAGGGCATCATGCACACATACATTCACACACTCATTCACACCTCAAGTTAATCACACCTGAATCACTGGCGTGTTTGTGGGAGGAACCCATGTCAACATAGGGAGAACATGCAAAACTCCAGACAGAGAGTAAGTCGAGCTCAGAATTGAAATGGTGACCCTGGAACAGTGTGAGCAATGCTACCTGCTGCATCACCATGCTTATTTAGTTAACTATATTATATTCACGTGACTATATTTGCAGGTTAATAGCCATGCTCAAAGGTTCAAGAGATGTAGGGACATAGAATATATCACTATTACAGCATTATTCCCATTTCACAAAAGATTATAAATCTCAGTTTGAATTTGGCTTAACCAGAGAGTTATTGAAACATTGATTATAAATCGTATATTTATTTTTGGATAGAAGAATGTGCAGTTGAATGGGTTTATTTGTGCTTTTGTGTTTTTGCATGTGGTTCATGTTTTTTCAATCTGTTAAAAACATGTGTTTATGCAGTCTAACATCGCTCTCCAAAAGCAGTTACAAAGCCCAAGCTGATATTCTAATACTATTCTAATAAATGAGATCTGTGAATGAAAAGCACATCAGAGCACATCCTTTGTATATTTATTTATTGTGAGGAAACTCCTTTAGCTGTTAATTTCTACAATAATTCCCAGCATTTGTTACAGTTCATTAATTTTCAATAACCACTTTATCCTGATCAGGGTCACAGTGGATCTGAAACACTGGGTGTGAAGTGGGAATTCACCTTGAATGGGACACCATTCTCTCACACACACACACACACACACACACACACACACACACACACACACACACACACACACACACACACACACACACACACACACACACACACATATATTCACACACTCATTTTACACCTAAGGGCAATTAAGAGTTGCCAATCCACCTACTTTATTTTTATATTACAGTATATGTTCTACTGCTCACCTGACTTATTTAAATCAATATGAAACACAGGATTCTTTGTCTCATTCAATGCATGTAGCATCTGTTATAGTTTAAACTTGACCGTTCATACCTCAACCTAAGTTTTTGTCATGGCTGCAGCTGTCTTAGTGTTTCTGTTTGTTGAAGTAAGTGTTGGAGTTTTGCATACAATTTCAGTGCTCTGCCTTAGCCACTGGTGAGCTATACAAAGGTGTAGTGTTCTGTACACTGGACCCTACAGGTTTAATATATCCATTGGAAGGGATTGTGTGTGGAGAGGCTTTGGCTGAGATCCTCCTTCCACGTGGCAGTAAGTAAAAGCCCAGAAGTGGAGGGGCAGACTATGTGACTCATGCTGCCTCTGTTTTTGTTAGAGTTACGCCAAACTTCCAAGGCTCAGGTTACATAGTCTGATTCTGGGGGCACTCAGCACAGCAATACAAAAGCTCATTTTATATCTTAATATCTTCATTACTATTTAGAAGTATGCAGGTCTTCCAAGATGTAAACACTTCTTTGGAGAAGCATTTAACAAGATATGCAAAGGAATAGCATAACTGGAAAAGAAAACTGGTATTGAGTGGTATTATTGCAGAAATTTAAAACCATCCCACGATGTTTACAGTGAAGAACACAGTGAAATAATAATAAAAAAAAATTATTTAGGCTTTGTTTTCACTAAGTAAAATAGTTCCCCCATAACCCACAGAACTTAATATTTGTAGCTAGTAGATGTCATAACTGATCCCAATCTATTTTGTTTGTAATGGATTGAGTTCCCTTAAAACTGCAGTCACTAATTTTAGAAACAGAATCATGGCTAGTCAACCACTGTCTTTGACTCTCTCTATTTGTTCTTCTTCAGTTGCAGTGGTCCTTCACTAAGTTTAAAAAAATAATAATTGTTAAAACATTTTTATTAGAAGTTGTATGACGCACCTATACAGCATAAACATACGTTTTTACAACATAAGGCAATATAAACATAAAAAGTATGATCTGATCTTTAAAAAAATAACTACAGTCACTGGTATAATATCAAAAGTATTGTCATGCTTTAATTAAAAAAAAAATCATTGTTATAATTAGGGGTTCAAGCCTGAAGGGCTGAAACCCTATTGTAGTTGTAAGGATTTTTAGTATTATTATTCTGCCCTAAATCTAACTGTGCAGACCAAACCGTAAGTTGTAGAGAGCTGAAACTTTGAGGGAAGGTAGTCCCCCAGAGTACTACAGCACCACAATGTTTCAGCCTGATCGACCAGATGGTGGTGCTATAGTGAGAATTTTTAGAATAATGGCCATAACTTTTGAACCATTGTCACAGACTCGAGTGTCTTATATCTATGAACAAAATGTATATTTCCGATTTCATTTCTGTCATTAAAAATTTTCCGCCATCTTAGATTTTTTGGAAAACCTACTTTTGTGAACTAGTCCTAGGTTTTTCATCAGATTGAGATGAAACCAGTGCCAAACAATTCTATTAAGTTTCCTTGCAATTTATTATCAAAAAAAGTTTGAACTTTGAACTTGAGATAGCTACAGTATGCGAAAACACAGGAAGTAGGCATGGCCACTTTTATGTAAATGGCTATAATTCTTGAATGAAATGAGATATCTTCACCAATCTTTGCATGATTATGTACGAGGCCAATCTATGTCAATCAAAAATTATGTGGTTTTGCTACATGGTGGTGCTATAAAAAACCCATAAAAGTGGCTGTAACCATGGAACTGTTGATCTGATTGACTTCAAAATTTGCATACAGTGTCTGTCTCAACTGGCATCAGTGTCTATGAGGACATTCATGTATGTTGAAAAACATGGCCGATCACAGCCAATCAGATTTCAGCAGCTATTAGACAAGGTTAAGAATGGCTGATCGGAACGAAACTTGGTGGACATATTTGACTCTTGGTCCAAGAGATTTATGCAAAGGTTTTTTTTTAAAAATCGACCACTGGGTGGCACTATCATTTTTGTAGGTGTTTATGGTTGTATATAACGCAGTACTTTGAAAAAACACAAGTAATATATATTAAATGATACCTGTTCTCATTCTAAACAACTTTGTCCAAGAATCATTTGGGTCTGTCAAACTGTTTGGTAAATATTTCAGATAAAACCTACTTTTGTGAACTAGTCATAGGTTTTTTGATCAATATCAAGGAAACAAGTGCTACAAGATTCTCTGGAGTCTATTTATAAATAATTATCAAAAAAAGTTTTCGATTTTACGTGTCAATGACATACCAAAAGTAAAGGTAATGGACTTGGTCACATTAGGTACATAGTAATAATACTTAAACAGAGAGATATTTTCACCAAACTTGTATTGCTCATGTAAAGGCTCAGTCTAAGGTTGCGTGACAAAAATTGCTAAGTTTGGCCACTTGGTTATAGTAAAAAAAACAACAAACTTAAAATGGTTGTGTAAATGAGTGTATATTATCTGCTGTTTCAGACATACACATGTTCTTTGTATCATCTGTTAGATCTCCTCATTCTGAACAACTTTGCCTCTAGGAGCACTGCTGTCAATCAAATTGTTTGTTAAATATTTGAGATTATTTTAAAAACAGGCTTTTGCGAACTCGTCCTAGGTTTTTCGCTCAACTGAAACAAAGCGATTGCAGGACAATTCTTTGGACTATTTAGATCAATAATTATCAAAAATAGTTGAACTTTTAATTTACCCTTGCAAGGGCACATCAAAACGTTTGAAGTGGGCGTGACCTCTTTGACTATAACGGCTACAACTCTTGAACGGAATGAGATATTTTCACCATATATATATATATATGTGTGTGTATATATATATATATATATATATATATATATATATATATATATATATATATATATATATATATATATATATAATAAAATCTGAGGACATATCTAAAAACTAAATTACTGATTGTGACAAGTTGGTGGCACTATAACAGAACAAGACTTTAAATTAGCACTAAATGTGGAACCATTGGTCCAATACACATGATAAATAAATCTTGTCCTTGTCCAAGGCCCAATCAAAGTATATGAGGACAATTGTGAATCTTGAAAAACATGGCCGCCATTGGTCAATCAATGTTCAGCAGCTATTAGACGAGCTTAATGAAGGCTGATATTTCTTAAAATTATCTTAGTTTTTCATTGATTTAGGTGCTTATAGGATTGCATAATATTAAGTAATATCTTTAAACATATTTAAGGGCCAAAACGGCTTGAACCTTGATAATTGCTGCTTGCAGACATATTATTGTAAATTGTCATTTTTGTTGTATGAGAGGAATAAAACACTTCAGCACATGCTCATACTTTAAATAAGTATTTTTTTAAAAAATCAAGGTGGTAAAGGCATCACATCATGCTGCCATTAATTATTTTCCTATAACGCCATTTCATGTTTTATTCCTTACATGGCTGGGATGGATGGATGTTGTTTTGTTGCAGATGTAGTAGACTGAATCTATTTGCTTTGGTATTGCTAACTTTCGAGTCCTGGTTCATGACACTGATGTAAACACATGGCAGCTGAGACCCAGTTTGAAAAGGTGTTAACAATATGTTATCTCCTCCTCACCGGTTGCAGTATCAAACAGACCCTGTCTAGAATCCACTCTGTGTGACATTTGGGAAAAGCAACAAGAACTTACTCTGAAGTGCTCTTATTTGAATCCATCTGTCTGTTACAGTGCATGTGTGAGCAGTAAACCACTGTGGTTATATGGTTGTTTGCAGTATATTATACACCACATTTTGGAATCTGGGACCTGTGTTTGGGTCCTGGAGAAAATCAAATCTAAATCTGATGTTTCATTCACTTGGTCAATGCTCCTAGCCAAACTGAAGTACAAATGAGACAGAACACAATATAAACCTAGAGCTAAGCAGTTAGGGGTTGCTCAGCATTCCAAAAGTTGCTCTGGTAGTCCTTGGATTTAAGCTCACAACCTTCTGAATACTAGACCCGGTGTTCTGCCTGATGCTGGATCTTTCTCACCCTCTCAACAAAACTATCTTTTTATCTTAATGATTAACAGTGTCTTCCTAATAAATGCATAACCAGAGCTCTAAGGGTATCGTGTGACACATTTCATTCTGATCTTTTTAGTGAAACTGCTGTAACAACATCAGCCTCATTTAGTATTTCCTACTATGAGATTGCAATAAACCAAATATAATTATTAAACCTATTGTTAGACATTTATACTAATTCCAGGCTCCAAATTTCCATATTCTATTGGCAGATTGTTTTGGTTCTTTCTAAAATTGTTACATAATTTGGAATCATTAATAAATAATTGCAAAAAAAAAGAGAGATAATAATAGGCTTAGAAATCTTATAATAGGAAATGCTAGCTAAATTTGACAATATTCTAGGCATTTCCACATGTCTTTTTTTTATTATTATTTTGTTAATTTTATTTATTTATTTATTTATTTTTATACAGTTAATATAGAAGAACTAAAATAGGTCTGGCTAAAATTTGGGGTTGAACCCCTAATGGGTTGATCTCATTTGAACCTTTATTCAGAAGGATTGCAAATGTCTAAATAATCACTACACAGATCAATAGATTGAGAATAAGAATGAGTTTTGTACAAGCTGCTAAAAGTATATTTCCTCGTTGTGTTTTGTTTTTTTGGTACATGTTGTCTTGGTCTCTGTGTGTGCATGGGAAAATCTTTATGAAGTATATATTGCACTTGACCGTGGCTCTGAGTAAGATCCCTGTAAATTTTAGGTTAGGGTTTAAATTTAGACATTCTAGCCTTGCTTTATGAGACTGTGAAATGCCACAAGGCCTCTTTAAATGAGGGTGTTGGATAAGAAACACTACATTACAGCAAACTAAATAAACAGAATGATTTCATTGTTTACTTATTCATTTTGGATTTTTTTAAAACCTTTTTTTAAATTAGCAGGGATCGTGAAAGAGAACAATCTGCACATAAGATCTTTTCAATAATCAGAACCATTTGATTTAGTTTTTCTATCTTAGATTATGAAGTGTGTTGGAAGATGATCTATAGTCCCCTCTGAAAGTGCTGGAACAGCAATTCTAAATGACACTTTACTTAATTTTAATATTTGGTTGCACATCCCTTGCTTGCAATAGTTGCACCAAGCCAGCGACCCACTGACCTCACCAAACGGTGCATTCTTCTTTTGTGATGCTTTTCCAGGCGTGTACCACAGCTTCTTTAAGTTTTTTGTTTGTGTTGGGGGCTTTCCTCCCTTCTCCCTTTAGGAGGTGAAATGCATACTCCACTGGGTTAAGGTGTGTTGATTGACTTGGCCAGTCTAAAACCTTCTACTTATTTCCTTAGGAGCAGATCCTTTCTTTCTCCCCACTTTTGATTTTGGTCTTTCAGACACTTTGGTAGAGGTTAATCTTCGTTCCAGAACTTACGAGGTTCATCTCTGTATTTCCTTGCAAATTCCATTTTGCCCTTCCAATTTTTACTGCTGATGAGTGGTTTGCAAATTGTGGTAGGATCTCTATATTTCTGTTTTCAAAGTCTTCTTTGAATGGTGGATTGTGATACCTTCACCCCAAACTGTTGTTTTTCTTCACAGCTCTCACAATGTTTCTAAATCTGTTGTTTTCTTTGCCTTATCTGTTCCATGTCTGGTTGTTAGTGCATTAGTGGTTTCTTTCTTTTTCAAGACATTCCAAATTGTTGTACTGTCTATGTCCAGTGCTCGTGCAATGGCTCTGATTGATTTTTCCATCTTTTCTCAGCTTCAAAATGGCTTGCTCTTCTCCCATAGACTGCTCTCTCTAGTCTTCATGTTGGTTCATCCTTTTGAACAACAAGCATAGCCTTTACTTGCAAAACCCAAGGCTCAAACCAAAAATAGACATTCAGAGATATTAATTGTTTAAACAATCAAACTAACAGGGTACACCTGGTCAGCAAGAAATGTTCCAATATTTATGATCACCAAACAAAACAGAAGGTGCCGTGCTCTAAGTTGTTTAACTACAGTGGGGGAAATAAGTATTGGACACGTCAAAAATGTTTTCTGTAAATGTATTTCCTATGAGGCTATTCACATGAAATTTTTACCAGACATCAGTATTAACTCAAGAAATCTGGAAATATAAAGAATTCACAATATTAAGGTCCATAAATAAAGTTATGTGTAATAAAGTAGAATGACACAGGAAAAAAGTATTGAACACGCTACCTGAAATTTATGTAATACTTGGTGGAGAAGCCATTTTTGTAATGACAGCTTCAAGATGCTTCCTGTATGAAGAAATTAATTGGCCACAGTATTCAAGTGTGATTTTGGTCCATTCTTCTAAACTTATTGTCTTTAAATCTTATTCAAATATTGTCTTTAAAAATTCAAGTCAGGTGATTGACTGGACCATTCTAACGCCTTGATTTTTTTTTTTTTTTTTGCCCGAAACCAGTTGAGAGCTTCATTTGCTGTATGTTTTGGATCGTTGTCCTGCTGGATGGTCCACCCATGTCTCATCTTCATCATCCTGGTGGATGGCAGCAAATTCTTCTCAATAAACTTCCGGTAAAGGGTTCCATTCCTTGCTCCTTCATTTATATGAAGTCTGCCAGTACAATGCGATGAAAAACAGCCCCACACCATGATGCTTCGACCTCCAAACTTCACTGTTGGTTTAGTGTTTTTAGGGTGATGTGCAGTGCCATTTCTTCTCCAAACATGGTGTGTAGTATGACAGCCAAAATGTTCAATTTTGCACTCGTCTGACCAGACTACACTCTCCCAGTATTTCATAGGCTTCTCCAAATGAATTGTAGCAAACTTTAAACAAGCTTCGACATGCCTTTTCTTTAGTAATGGAGTCTTGTGGGGTGAGCGTGAGAAGTGGAGTGCACTGTCAGTTGTTTTCTCTGTGATGATGGTACCTGCTTCCTCCAAGTGTTTCTGGAGCTCTTTCCTAGTGGTCCCTGGCTCTTGGGCTACTCTTCTGACTATTCTTCTGACTCCCTGGTCAGAAATCTTGCGAGGAGCTCCTGTGTGTGGCCGGTTGATGACGGAGTGATGTTGCTTCCACTTGTGGATAATGGCCCCAATGG
This sequence comes from Ictalurus furcatus, assembly GCF_023375685.1. Lineage (NCBI taxonomy): Eukaryota > Metazoa > Chordata > Actinopteri > Siluriformes > Ictaluridae > Ictalurus > Ictalurus furcatus. Next base: position 8,850,810 of record NC_071263.1, on the reverse strand, counting down.
GGGAACCTGGAGCCTATCCCAGGCAACATCGGGCACAAGGCGGGGTACACCCTGGAAAGGGTGCCAGTCCATCGCAGGGCACAATCACATACACACTCACACACCCATTCATACACTACGGACACTTTAGACACGCCAATCAGCCTACCATGCATGTCTTTGGACTGGGGGAGGAAACCGGAGTACCCGGAGGAAACCCCTGCAGCACGGGGAGAACATGCAAACTCCACACACACATGGCCCCAGCGGGACTTGAACCCCAGACCCTGGAGTTGTGAGGTGAACGTGCTAACCACTAAGCCACCGTGTGCCCCACTTTATTATTATTATTATTATTATTATTACTACTATTATTATTATTATTATTATTATTATTATTATTATTATTATTATTATTGAGCAAGGCCCCCAACTCTCTCTGCTCCAGCTCTCTCTGCTGTATCATGGCTGACCCTGTGCTCTGACCCCAACTTCCTGGCATGCTGGGGTATGCGAAGAAAAGCATTTCACTGTGCTGTAGTGTGTATGTGCCCAATAAAGACTCATCATTATCATTACACATAACTTTATTTATGGACTTTAATGTTGTGAATTTTTTATATTTCTGGATTTCTTGAGTTAATACTGATGTGGTGAAAATTTTATGTGAATAGCCTCATTGGAAATATATTTACTGAAAAAAAATGTTGACATATCCAATACTTATTTCCCCTGTTGTAGATGTCGGAAATGAAAGCTGAACTTCTGATCTATCATCTCATTTGATCTCAAATCTAAATGTCTTCTGTGTTTTAGCATAAAAAATTTAATTGACCTTGCCATTCCAATACTTGGGGAATTTACTTCCGATACAGTGGACTGTATGTACATTCCTTTGTATATAAACCTAATCTACATGTACATTTACATTATATTTATAAATTTTTAACCTTGCAAGAAAAAAACAAGGCTGGTTGAGATATTTGCTCCTCTTGGCAGAGATTGAGTTTGAACTCACAGTCTTACGGTTACTAACACAGAACCTTGACTGCTGTGCTGCCACTGCACATACTATAGATTTAAGGCTGAACATTTCATACCAGTTCTGATAGCAAGTGTCTGATAGCAAGTGAACTGAAAAGGACAAAGTCACTTCATTCTGACTATCGTTTGAGTGTAGAAAACACTTTCGAAATTGATGTCATGAATATGCTATATATTTGGATTCTGTGATATTTTGATTTCTTAAAAGTCCTGCTACATAGTATTATTTTAAGCATTATGACATTCATCGTAGGCAGAGAGTTAGACAAATTCTAGTATTATTCAGTAAAGTTTAGATCATCATATAAACTGTTCGTGAAAGTTAACAAAGGTGTTTTATCTGCTGAATCAGGACAAAAAGGCTACAGAACTGGGCGAGAGGGTCCTGCGGGATATGAAGGAGTCAAGAGAGCAGGAGGAGTGTCCAGATGAAATCCAGCAGCAGCTGCAGCTCCTCACACAGAGACAACACCCAGATGTGAGTTTAAAGAGGCTATGCTTCATTTAATCTATGGGAAACACACACTGAGTCACAGTAGACACTTGCACTGTAAATATGTGCTGAATATAATGCTGAAGGTCTCATTAAGTGTAAGACAAAATGCACATATTGGTTGTTTTTTTTTTTTTTTTTTTTTTTTTTTTTTTTTTTTGGATTGTTTGTTTATTTTAAACCTGGGCCATGTTCTCATACACATGTCATCATGCCTAGGTTTATAGGTCAGTACTGTCTAGACATGATTTACCACTAAGTGGAAATGCTGGGAAGGTGGGAAGGCCCTAATTAACACCAGATCCTATACTGCTATGGGTAATTGGCTTTTAACCATCCAAATCCAAATGTAAATTTAGCATATTAAGTTTGCATATTATGAGGAGGCATCATCAAAAATACCCAACCAAACACATTTGGCCGTTTATCTTTACTTCATTGTGCTTATCAAACAATTGTAGTTACACAGCTTGATCTTCATAATTCTTAGAAACATGTAAAAAAAAAAAAAAAAAAAAAAAAAAAAGGAAATGCACTATTTTGTTTTTGTTACCTCACAGCACTCAGGTTACCATGTCTCACTGGTTGGAATGTACTGGTTGGTGCCTTGCTTTTGGACATTTCTGACTTAAATTCAGTAGCAAGTGAGAATGATAATGATTCTGTATTTTTGAAGCTAGAATAAATATCATATCCCTGTAAATACCCCAAATATTCAGCCCAAATTTTCAATGGGCTGCTGCAAGTGTGTTCACTTACATTTTTAAATTGAAGAAAATGTTATGTCATACTGATGCAGCTTGCATATTGCTACATTAGTATAATATGAACTTGAATCAGCATGGGATTGTTCTTTCTTTAGGGATTTAATTGCAGCGCCTTTAAAAGTTAACATGAGCAACTTATTAGCAATAAAAAAAACAATAACAATAATAACAATAAAAGCCTTTTATGAAGATGTTTAAAATACAAAAGTCAAACAAGAGAAGAACATGAGACTCAAAAGCATGGATTAACTTTATAGCATTACTGCAGTTCTAATTATCCAGGTTAGCCAAAACAGGGCTTTCTCAAGAGCTGATCCCAGAAGACTTCTGTTTGCTGCCTGGTTACACAGGAGTCAGCCAAGCCTGGCAACGTATAGCACTTCGTACAGTTTGATTTATGCTTCTGCTGTAGTGTAGAAAGTAGAAAATGTTACCCAGATCTTGGTTAGTGTGAGGACTTTCTGTTTTTGGTTAAATAATGTGTTGTGTTCCTTAGGGGCTGTGAACCCACTATTTTATTTGTTGGTTATCTGTTTGTATAATGAAGATGAGTAACAGAATAAAAGTGAAAAAAAGCTGAAAAGGTTATTATTCAGAAAGGCAGCAGAAAATTGCAGGGCTAAATTGTAAACCTATTGCAGGACTTCAGTAGTCAATTCCAGGAATGAGGACAGTGTCCCTCTAATGACCCTGGTATTATAGAACTGTCAGACAGAACTTCTGTAACTAAACAAGACTTAAAGCCTACTTTAAGTGGGATGTTTTTCCTTCTTCACAAGCAGTGACAGATGAAGAAGATTTTGACTGGGGTGGAGAAGCCAGACACAGAGCTAGTATTATGTGGCCTTAGAAAAATGAGCCCCAATGCCTGGTTATGTGCAAATGTTATAGACTGACACATTGCATGTTTGCAGCCTTTGCTCATTTTCATCTTTGGGTTAGAACCAAATGTCATGTTTTTTTGTTTTTAATCACTGCAGTATTAGAATTTGTATTGTCAATCATAACTAACTTTCAGGTTACTTTTGCATAATAGTGTAGAAAAAATACACTACATGAAAAACATAAATGCTAAATTGCAGAATAAATAGACAGTTTATTAATATAATCACTTTAAAGACATTTGTAAGTTTGTGGATTTTTCCTTGCTGAACCAGCTACTACCTGCCAATATACATGCCTAGCTAGTAGATCATTTTTGCCAGCTGGTAAGTGCTGATAGAAAGTCCTGATTACAACAGTAAGGCAGTCTCAAACACTGAGTAATTTAGTCAAGTATTCTGATATATTCTACATAATTCTATTTATTGTAATGTCTCAGACATGTTCTGATATGTGCAGTCTTATACCGACAGCTGCTGTGGCCAACTCAAAAAATTTGTTAATTTGATCAAAGCAAGCAGGAATCAAACAATCCTGTCTAGGCCCAGAAGTCTCTTCAGAAATTAACAAAACAATAGAATAGTCTTCCATAGCCAGCCTTGGCATGTTTGTGGACTTTATTCTTAAACCAACCCGTGTGATGCTGCAACTGTGGTTCTGCACAATTATATAAAGTACACTCACCGTCCACTTTATTAACACTTCATGCAATTATCTAATCAACCAATCATGTGGCAGCCGTGCAATGCAAGAAATCATGCAGATACAGGTCAAGAGCTTCGGTTAATGTTCAAATCAAACATCAGAATGAAGAAAAATGTGATCTCTCTGACTTATGGCATGGTTGTTGCCAGATGCCAGATGGGCTTGTTTGAGTATTTTATAAACCTTTGATCTCCTGGGAATTTCACACACAACAGTCCCTACAGTTTATACAGAATGGTGCAAAAAACAAAAAACATTGCGTGAGCAACAGTGGGTGGAAACGTCTCAAAGAAGACTCACCGAACCTGTACAGTTGAAAACTGGAAAAATACCAGGTCATTTTTTTTTCTAATCTTCAACTGTCCTATTTCAATGAGCCTGTGCCCATGACAGCTTCAGATTCTTGTTCTTGGCTTACAGGATTGGAACCTGATATGGTCTTCTGCTGTTGTAGTCTATCCACTTCAAGGTTCGATGTTCTGTGCATGCTGAGATTCTTTTCTGCTCACCATGGTTGTAAAGAGTGATTGAAGCTTGAACTGTCAGTGGTTACCAGATCATGCTTCATAAGTATGTCTAGACCCTTATTAATCCAGTTGTTCTAGAAACAAATACAATTGTGCTGCTATATTATTTAGTTTAGATATAGCCAAGTTTGAGATGGTTTCTTAAATGGTTTACATGATATATCTATGGTAACATGGCGTTTAAATCTTAAATATGGTTTGGATTCTAAATTTTTTCAATAATGGGAAAACAACAAGCCCTCTCTTCCGTCTCAACATAGATTCATAATTGGTTAAGCACTCAGCTTGCTTACAAGAATTGCACTTTTATCTATTGTGGTAAACCTTATTGTGGATAATGGCTGCAGTTTACACCAAACTTGAGAAAACAGCCATAAACATGGTCTGTAATCATATTTCATATTTACAGGCTCAAAGGAATATTAATGCCTTCAGTATTTGTTTGCAGATAAATTATGAAATATGCCAGACTATGTGAGCTTCTTCAATTTGCATAGGTCACAGGTCTGTTCACTTGACCCAAAACAATCTGGATTTATATGCACCAAACCCAACCATACAGGTTCTATGAGCAGTGTTGATGGTTTGCTTAGTTATGCGGTGCTGTGCAGTTAAAGCTAACTAAACCACTACAAACCAGCCTAGCCATATCCTATAATATCACACACATCGTTCATTCCAGCTGCTCATATACTCAGACTTAACCACACTTTATTCATGCCGCATTTTGGTTTGCAGCTGGACTAGATCTGGGAACCTACTGCTTTTATTTACAGTGTAATAGAGGCAACCTTTCCTCATATTTCAGATTTTTTTTTAATCATTTATGGTTTTATGTAACACTTGTTACATTCCAGGCAGTATGTAACATGATATTACAGATTTTAGATTAAATATTCTTTATATTATGTATGCATGTAATAAAGGTGTTTTAAAAACCATCAAATCATGTATACATGTATACAGCGATGGTTACAGTAGATATACTGTAAGAGCTTGCTAGAAGTGATCTGGAACCTGATATTTGGTATTTATTGTGATCATTTGACCATGTACAAAGCCTGTCTTATTAGATTTGTTTAAGTAACATAAACACAACATGAAAGAATGTGTTACCATGAATAACACAGCTGTGATTTATTTGTACAAGCTTCAAAGCTGTACATCACACAACTCGGTGTGTTCAACTTCAGTTTGAAAAGAAAAAAGAAAGAAATCTGGGGAAATTTTTCACATATTAAAGGGTTAATCAAAATAAAAGAACCATGTAACAATGCATTAATGTCAATGACCCAATAAAAGTAGGGCTACCCTTCACTTGACTTGAACCTGGTGTTCTTAAAGCCACTCAGTTTTAACAGTGTGTATTGGGACGTTATCATTCTGGAATATGGGATCATTATCAGGAAAGTGTGTTTGCACAATAAGTGCACCTGGTCTTATAAAATTGTCTCAGTTTTGTTGGCTGTTATGTGATCATGCAAAGCAATCGTTGGATGTAATAATTTCCATCAGATGGCTGCCCATTCCATTACGAATCCCACATGACAATTGTCAGCGGACATTTGGGTTTGAAGGCAACCTTTGGCTTCTTCTAAATCCATTCACACATATGAATATACAGTATTACAGTAAATTAGGATTAGTCTTTAATTTTTGAGAGCTCATGCTAAATTAAACAGGTTACATATTTTTCTTTATTTTAAATTCTCTTATGCCCAATTGTATGCTAGCACAATAAATCTGGAGTTGGAAGGTTCTAGTAACATCAGGTTGAATCACGATATTGGTTGTTTTCTAAAACTGTTTACATTTACAGTGGGGGAAATAAGTATTGAATGCGTCAACATTTTTTTTCAGTAAATATATTTCCAATGCTATTCACATGAAATTTTCATCAGACATCAGTATTAATTCAAGAAATCTGGAAATATAAAGAATTCACAACATTAAAGTCCATAAATAAAGTTTTATATGTAATAAAGTAGAATGACCCAGGAAAAAAGTATCTCCAAGGCAAGGTAAGGCAAGGAACCAGCTGAAGTCCGTAAGTAATTATACCTCCTATCTGTGCAAATTAATATCAGCTGGATTAGTAAATTGATGGTCTATAAAAAGGCTTTTCGTTACCAAGGTTTCACAAAAGAAACATCTCATGATGGGTAAAATGAAAGAGTTCTCCCGAGACCTTCGCAACCTTATTGTTGCAAAACATATTGATGGAATCGGATCCAGAAGTATTTCAAAACTTCTGAATCCTCCAGTAAGCACCATTGGGGTCATTTTCCACACGAGGAAGCAACATCACTCCGTCATCAACCGGCCATGCACAGGAGCTCCTTGCAAGTTTTCTGACCAGGGAGTCACAAGAATAGTCAGAAGAGTAGCCCAAGAGCCAAGGACCACTCGGAAAGAGCTCCAGAAACACTTGGAGGCAGCAGGTACCATCATCACAGAGAAACTCATTTGAACAAGCCTATGAAATACTGGGAGAGTATAGTCTGGTTGATTGTTGGTTGTGGTTGATTGAGGGGCAGGATGGGATGACGAGAAGCTCAGTTTTTGCCAAGCTGAGCTTAAGGTGGTGTTCCGTCATCCAGTTTGAGATATCAGACAGGCAAGCATAGATTCGTGCAGAGAGATGGATCATCACGCTGGAAGGACAAATATAGCTGGGTGTCATCAGCATAGCAATGATATGAAAAGCCATGAGATTCAATCATAGGCCCCAGAGATGTAGTATAAATAGAAAAGAGCAGTGGACCCAGAACTGATCCCTGGGGAACCCCAGTTGTGAGTTACTGAGTTTCAGAATACCTCCCCTCCACAATACCTTGAAGGATCTGTCTGAGAGATAGGATTCCACCCAACGCAGAGCCATTCTGGTGATGCCTATGCTGGAAAGAGTTGACTGGAGGATCTTATGATTCACAGTGTCGAAAGCAACAGAGAGGTCGAATAGGATGAGGACAGATGATCTTAAGGTTGATCTTGCTAGTCTTAAGGCTTCAGTGATGGAAAGCAGAGCAGTCTCTGTGGAGTGATTGCTTTTGAAGCCAGACCGCTTGGTGTCCAGGAGGTTTTTTTGTGTGAGAAAAATGGAGAGTTGATTATAAACAGCTCTTTCAAGGATTTTGGAAAGAAAAGGAAGGAGGGAAACAGGTCTGTAGTTGTCTACTGCAGCAGGGTTAAGTGACGTTTTTTTAAGCAGTGGGTTAACCCGGGCCTGCTTAAATGAGGTAGGGTATGTGCTAGTAGAGAGGGATGTGTTAAAGTTGTGTGTGAGTGCAGGCAATATTGTGGGAGAGATGGACTGAAGAAGGTGAGAAGGGATAGTCCCAAGAGGACAGGTTGTGGGACGGCTAGAGAGGAGGAGTTTTGAGACATCAGTCTCTGAGAGAGGAGAGAAGGAGGACAGTTGAGTTACGTGGAGGAGGAGCCAGTCTATGCGTGTCTCGGGTTGAGAACTGGTTCCTGATTGATGTAACCTTGTTGGAAAAGCAAGTGGCAAAGTCATCTGCACAGAGAGAGGTAGGGGAAGGGGGAGAAGGGGGACAGAGAAGAGAAGAAAAGGTGTTGAAGAGAGTAAGGGTGTTGGGAAAGCTGCCAATCTTCTCTTGGTAGTATATGGCTTTAGCAGTGGAGATGTTATGGGAAAAACAAGAGAGAAAAGTTTGGCAATTCGTTAGGTCAGTCGGATTGTTAGATTTACGCCATTTCCTTTAAGCTGCCGCCCTTAGTTTGGCCCAGTTGTTACGCAGAGCTCCTGAGAGCCAAGGGGTGATGTGTGAGCTGGCCTGGAGGTTAGGGGGCAGATGCTGTCAAGAGAAGATGTTAGAGTGGAACATAGCATGTCAGTTGCGGTGTTTAAATCCAGTAAGGAGAGGTGGCTATCAGAGGGAAGAGAGGTTGTGACAATGGAGGAGAAGTGTGAACAATTAAACAAAGGAAAAGGAAAATGCAAATGAGGAAATGAGTGGGAAAGGGAACAATGATTGCGATGAAAGGAGGTAGAAGATGGAGACAGTGAGCGGGGTGAGGGGAGAGAAATAGAAAACTGGATAAAGAAATGGTCAGAGGTGTGGAGAGGAGTAATAAGAAGATTTTGTGTGGTGCAGTTATGTATGAGTGTCACGATCTTCCCTTTAGACAGGGCTGCAGTGCCATAGGGTGTGCGTGTGCACGAGCCAGGTGCACGAGCCAGGTGCACGAGCCAGGTGCACGAGCCAGGTGCACGAGCCAGGTGCACGAACCAGGTGCACGAGCCAGGTGCGCGAGTGCTCAGTGAGCGCACGCTCTTCGAATGTTGATGACTGACATGGTTTATTGTGGACACGTGCGTTTGTTTTGTTTCTGTTCTGTCTCCTCCCTGTTTGGTCATTGGATGTTGTTCGAGAGTGTGTCTAGATTGGGGTCAGCCGCCAGCACTTCACGATGATTATGTTTGCTATATATACACCGCGCGCGCCTTCCAGTACATGGCGCGGAGTATTACATTAGATTAGTTAAATTACGTACCTTGATAGATAGTTTAGTTTATACCACGCTGTTGTTACCCGCCTCTCGTTTCCCTGTCCACGTTTCATGTTTAATGTTTTGACCTCATTTCTAGTGACCTCAATTTTCGAATTCTGCCTAGCCCAGTATATGCCTGTTTGCCGATCGCCGACCCATTGGCTGTTTTCGACTACGCTTCTGTTTCATGTTTTGGATTTGTCTGCCTGCCTCCTTTAATTAAAACGTCTTTACCTGCATTTGCTTCTGTACTCAACTCCCTTACGTCTCGGGGCGTGACAGTGAGGATGAGGTCAAGCTATTTGCTGGCCTTGTGAATTGCTGGGGTGGTGAACTGCTTGAGGTGAAATGTGGGAACGAGTACAAGAAAATCAGCTGCATCCAGCTTGTCTAGGTGAACGTTGAAGTCACAGAGGACCACAAGAGGAGTTCCGTCATCCAGGATGGTGGACAGTAGCATATCAAACTCTTCATTGAACTTCCCCAGTTGACCTGGAGTAACAAGAAAGTGCATTTTGGCAGGGTCAGTAATTGTAACAGCATGACATTCAAAGGAAGTGTACGAGCGAGGGGCAGAAAGATATGTAAATTTCCATGTTTTGGAGAGGAAAAGAGAGGAGGAAACGGTGGAGAGAGGGAGAAAATTATACTTAGCAGCGTGAGTGGTGTCTTGTCCGTGTCCTTGCTTAATGGACTCGCGCAGATAGACTCGCAGGTCTTTACACGAGCTTGGTCTCAGCTCCTAAGGATGGCCTGTAGCAGTTCTCTTACATCCATCTGAGTCACCTCACATTTTTCAGTGAATGTTCAAGGGTTTGAATCTATACCCATGCCACCATACTTAACTATAACTGGACAGATGGTCTCAAAGGCGAGCCACTCAGGTTGCTGAGGACCTGGTATTGGGTGCATCATAGTAGAGTTGAGGTTATAGGAGTGAGCTTGAAAATGTTCTCTAACTGCATGTCACTTCTCTTGAAATAATCTAACACTAATTGCCATAGTTACTTGTATGCCTATGACATTTTTTAGTCTTTCATGTTATCTTCTAATTTACAAATCTCCTACTCCTAGGCTAATCCTCCTTCTGGACTTTAGCCAGCCTCCCAGCTCAGAGCAGCACTCACAATCCAGCAAAGTCCTTCTTGCAGCTTGTTTTCCAGGCTAAATCTTTCCTCTATTGCCAACTTGCTTGACCAGGTTGGGTTGATTGTAGTCATTGGGTGGATACGTGGTGGTGGAAGTAATGGCCACTGTGGAGGATCTCTCCTTTTCTCCTCTTTGGACTTTATGTAAAAGTGACAGAGATTGTCAGTGATGTCATCAACCTTATTCCATGGGGATACAATTGGCATGGCAGTGAAATCCACTGTGGAGAGAATTCCTCCACTGCCTTAGGTTGCTGACCAATCATGTTAGAAAGGTGCAACAGTAGTAGAAAAAGTGAGAAAAGTGGTCACTGTCCCATTACCACTATCACTGGACAACATATAGTATACATTAGGAAAGGTTACTTTCATTTGTTCCATATACAAGTATAGAGTAGAATACCCCTCTTTTTGGGGAAAAATTACTACATATTGAAATCTGTTGTGTTTTTTTTTTTATCGTAACCTAAGGTTATTTGTTTGTTTATGGATGTTGGCGAGGGCCACATATTGCTTTTTAGATCCTGATAAATAAAACATAGAATTTAGGAGGGTGAACATTTTCCCCATGACTTTATTGTTACAAAAGTGTTTGATTTTGCCATTCACTGTTTATTGTTCTCTGTGTAACTGTTGTTCCTGCTGTTTTCAGGTCATCCTGCAACTCTTTTCTGCTGGCTTCTCTCTTACCTTCCTTATTATTAATCTGAGAGCATTTTCTGAAATCTTGCATGGCAAGTGTTGTTTAATAATGTTGTACCTCAGAACTTAGGAACCTAGGAAGCTCCTTCACCTTGATTGCTAGTTGTTACTTGAAATCTTCCCCATCAATGACAATATCTTTGTATAACTACAAATTAATTTGTAATTTTAATAATTTTTGTAGCATTTATATCTAGAACTTGATTTGTTTTTATGTAACTTTACATGCAAATGTTAGAACAGCAAAGCCGCAATGGTTTGTGTCTAGTCTCATTTGACATCTTTATATGTATAACACCATGTCCATTGTTTGAATCCATTCTTGGGTGTAGTTTGAGTATAATGTCTATAAAATTAGAATTTACCTATCATTTATATCCACTACAGTATATGTATATGTATGTACAAACGTCTTTTTCTCGAGGAAAGTGTGTAATATTCACGCAGCAGCTTTAGATTTACTCCTTATTACTGCCTCGTTTCCCTCTCCCTCAAAACAGCTATCGGACATGCAGGTGGTGCACTCCTTTGAAGTGCCAGCATTCTGTTTCATAGCACTTTTCCACAATTTAGAAGGTAAACTCTGTCTTTTTAGAGAGTAAATTGATGCAGGGCACGGCAGATGGCTTCGATTAATGCCTCAGATAAAAGCCCATGCTTTCTGCACAATAGTCTAGACATACTTTTCAGTGTAAAGCCCTGTGTAAATGCACACAACATGACTTTGAGAATGACGTTGATGTAAATGGAATCTTATTAAACATAGATTTTTTTTTTTTATATATATCTAGATTTAGTATGGAGCCATTAGTGTTTATTGAAGGCAGCATAGACAATCCATCTGAGGTTGCTGGCTTAACTCGGAAGCATTATGAATATGAAAGCAAAAGAAGGAATGAAACAATCCTAGGATTCATATCAAATTAGACAACTCAACTCTAAAAATAACTAAATAAATAAAAAATACAAATGACCATAAATTATTAATTGGTTAATTGAGCTCTAACAATTTGAGTTGTACCATGACAACTGAACATGTTTCTTCTAATTTTCCAAAAAAAAGTTCTCCAAAAATTAGTTTCCAATTTTGAATTAGCTGGATCCTTACATAGTGTCAGTCAATTTTATAATAATACTAATAACGTGTGTATAAAAGCGATGTTTTAAATGCAGTGTGAAACAGCTGGGAAATTGTGTAAGATATCAAATAGACATTCATATAAAATGCTGTGAAAAAATATTTGCCTGATTTCTTCTGTTTATCACATAATAAATAATTTTAGATCTTCAAATAACATAAAACAAAGGCAACCTGAGTAAACACACAATGCAGTTTTTTTTTTGTTTGTTTGTTTTTTTAAATTGAGGCAAAAAAAAAGTTATCTAACATCTATCACCCATGTGAAAAGCTAAACTTAAAATCTGGTTGTGCCACCTTTAGCAGCAGTAACTGCAGCCAAACCCTTCTGATAACTGGAGATCAGTCTAGGATTAGGACTTGCTCTTATGCTTTGGATCATTGTCTTGCTGCATAATCCAGTTGTGCTTGAGTTTCAATTTATGGACTGAAGACCGGACATTCTCCTTTAGGATTTTCTGTTAGAGAGGAGAATTCATATTTCCGTCAATTATTGCAAGTTGCCCAGGCCCTGAAGCAGCAAAGCATCCCCACACCATCACACTTCCACCACCATGCTTGATCGTAGGTATGATGATCTTTTTGTGGAATTCTATTTTTGGTTTGTTCCAGATGTATCAGGACCCCTGTCTTCCAAACAGATCCACTTTCAACTCTTCAGTCCACAGAACATTCTCCCAAAAGGTATGATGATCATCAACGTGTGTTTTGACTAAATTCCAACGAGCCTTAATATTCTTCTGGGTTAGCAGTGGTTTTCACCTTGCCACACTTCCATGGATGCCATTTTTGCCCAATGTCTTTCTGATAGTGGAGTCGTGAACAGTGGCCTTTATTGATGCAAGAGAGGCCTGTAGGTCCTTTGATGTTGTCCTTTGGTCTTTAGTGACTTCCTGGATGAATTGTTGCTGTGCTCTTGGAGGAATTTTGGAAGGTCGGCCACTTCTGGGAAGGTTCACTACTGTGCTATTTGGAGAAAATGGCTCTCACTGTGGTTATTTCAGTCGCAGAGCCTTTGAAATAGCTTTGTAACTCTTCCCATTATTCTGAATTGTTCCACATATTGTAGATGCAATTTTCCGCAGATTGGTGAACCCATCTTGAATTCTGAAGACTCTGCCTATCTAAGATGCTCTTTTTATACCCAATCATGTTACTGACCTGTTGCCAATTAACATCCAGCTGTTTCTTTTTAGTATCACTTACTTTTCCAGCCTTTTGTTGCCCCATCCCAACTTTTTTGAGATGTGTTGCAGCCATAAAATTCAGAATTACCTTATTTTTTCCTTAAAATGGTACATTTCCTCAGTTTAAACATTTGATATGTTTTCTGTGTTCTATTGTGAATAACATATGAGTTTATGGGATTTGCAAATCATTGCATTCTGTTTTTATTTACATTTTACACAGCATCCCAACTTTTCTGGAATTGGGGTTGTATTCATTTAAATTGGGGATTTTGTTTTAATTTCTGAAACAATTTAGTATAAGAGATGCACAAAAACAGAAGAAATCAGGATGGGGCAAATACTTTTTTCACAGCACTGTAAACAGCAAACTACTTTTACTGGATAAATACACCTAACAGCAACCAAACTAAATTAGAAAACCCTGACTGTCTTTCGGCCAATACTAAACTCTGAAATTCGTAGCATATATTTGATCATCAAGGCTATTTGGGGCCATGTTAAATGTATAAAATTATTAAATAAAGGCACCTGAATGGTTTGTCAAAGAGAACATTCCATGTGCCAGGGCGATGAAGGCATAGAACTTTCTGTATCAATTCAAACCAATTCAGTTCAATTAAATTAAATTTTAATTCAGCTTATTCAAATACACTGGTGAACATCATAACATATTAGAGCATCATGGTGGTAGAAATGTTTCTTTTGCTTTTACTTTTTTGTGCCAAAATACGAGTCTCTATATGCTATGGTTATCATCTTTTAATATAATAGATTGGCTGTCTTTTAGTGTGCAGCCAAGTGGGAACCCACAGCAAGCAAGAATCACACTTTTTGTTTTAAGCTGTTATCTAGAGACCTCACACCAGTGGCTAGTATTTAACACGCCTATGTGATTTTTGTACAGCTTACAGAGATAGCCCAAGAGTTTCTGAAACTGTTTTAAGTTTCAGCATGTTCAAACACATAAATCCCTGATCCAAAGACATGTTTTCCCTGGGGCAACACAAGATTCCAGCACGAGAAAGTTAGTGCCAAATCCTGACCACTGACCTACTTTGCATTTTTCATAAGTTTTTTGTAGGGTTTTCATTATGGTACACTCTATCATTTAGAGTCAATTATTCTAATTTCCCATTGGTTGGGGTTTGATTTGTGTTAATGTAAAAATAAATATATATATATATATATATATATAATATAATATAATATATATATATATATATATTTCCTGAGATCTGCTGTTATAGTGGCTAGTTATTACTTTTGCATGGAAGGAATACCATTTGGGGTTACTCTCTTAGACAAAAGTTCCCATTAGGCAAGCTTAGAGGAGGTTGAAGTCAAGTCCAAAAACATATGTCAAGTTTGTGGAGCCTGTCTTGACAGTTTAGAGAAGAAAAAAATAATCTAAATGAAATGGAAGAGGAGGAACCAGAGTGATTATTACCAAATAGGTAAATTACTCTGGTCATTATCACCTAAGGTAGAATCAGCATGTGATGTGATGTGATATATGACGGCCAAGGTCTGAGTGAAAAATTTGACATTGGGTAGATCCTGAGGGGGCTCAGATGAGACCATCCTCTCACAGCAAATTTGTGCCAGATGACAATGTAAGAATATTCATGTTTAGATTCTCCACTAATCCTTAATGATAAAATTATTTTAATGTAGTTGTCAGAAGTTAAAGATCTAGCGCATTAGTATTTGCAGTCACTTTAGTTACTACTTTAGCAAATTTGTGTTTCTCTGATCTGTCATGTTTTCACCTGCAGAGTTTGAATGAAGAGCAGATGAAGAGCTTGCTGGTGGAATGTGAGATGGTCTTGAACAGAAGTTCTGATTCAGGTACAGAAGGTTTCTCAGTCCCCAAACCCTATTGTGCTGTAGAAGGTCAGATAATGTCTCTGCTGGCCAGCTCACCCCGTCTATCCAGTTCTGCTCTCTCAGAGTTGCTGCAGGAAACTTGTGAAACTCCAACCATTCCTGTAAACCAAGAGCTGTGAACACAGCAACAAGAAGCACAGGTGAAGCTGCAGTCCTAATGAGAAATGAGAAAGAAGCTAGCATCAGTGTGGTAAATAGTAGCAAAAATAATATAGAGGCTGTAGGGCCCAGAATATGTTTTTTATATAACAGAACGATACTGTTGTAATGTGTTTTTATAATATTTCATAATACATGCAAAATATTACAAAATACATGGCATTAATTTTTATTTAAGTACCTTACATTGATAAAGTTCAACTGAACATCTTCCTCTTAACATCTTAGGGAGTTTTTCCTTGCCACCGTGGCCTCCGGCTTGCTCAATTGGGATAAATTCGCACATTTAAAATCTGTATACTGTGTTTATATGTTTCTGTAAAGCTGCTTTGAGACAATGTCTATTGTAAAAAGCACTATACAAATAAAATTGAATTGGAAAAAAAAAATATTACTGAAAAAAGTCATTTATTAGTTTGATTTATGGGGACATTCCAGGCATGTTTGCCCTTAAGTGCTGAATTCATTCTGTCTTCTGTTGCTTTCCATTTTTTATTTTTTAATCCTGGGCTATGTTTTCATTTAGAGGAGTCCAGTAGTTGGTGTGTATTGTGTGTGTGCACTGACCTGAATGTTTAAAAAAAAAAGTGATCTCAGTGACTTTGACCGTGACATGGTTTTTAGTGCTTGAAGGGCTGGTTTGAGATTTCAATAACAGCTGATCTCCTGGGGTTTTCACAGGCAACAGTCTCTAGAGTTTACACAGAATGGTGTGAAAAACAAAAAAATACCTAGTGAGTGACAGTTATGTGGGCAGCGACACCTTGTTGGTAAGAGAGGTCAGATGAGAATGGCCAGACAGTCATCGAGTTTAGGGAGATTTTTGGGCTAAATAGAATATAAATTGTTGTGCACTGTGGCAATGTTTGATGGGATTAGAGTATAGCTGTTAAAACAGCAATAATCACAAAGTCAATGTGTTTGATCCTGATTTTAGATCATATATTTATGAGCACACATTGAGGAGAAAAATAAAATTATCGTTATTTTCTTAGCTGCATGATTGACACCTTGAATAGAATCATTTTTGGTCACTCCATTGGCTAAAACTCAGACAACAGTTTAATCTTTAACTGTTTATTGTTTGTTCTTTTAAAATTTAACATAGCAGTAAAAACAGCATTTCTGTGGGAGAAATTTTTATATAAAAATATAAGGCAACCCTCATAGTACAAGGCAATCCTCATTCAGAGGTGGGGGAGGGGGGTTCAACAACAACAACAAAAACAACAACAACAACAGACAATAAAAACATCCTCACATCACTGTGCAAACTGTTTATACATAAAGAACACTTCCAAAAACATCACACTTTCTGATAAATTATTTAAATAGCACATATCTACAAACATGAAACTACATCTTCAAATACATCAAACATCATTAATAACTTATTTTAAAAATGCATCATTCATTCACTAAGCACAACATTAAAAAATCATTTATGCCCTGTAGGGGTATGGGGCAAAAATGGGGCAAAAATATTTTGTATTATGTACATTTTGAAAACATACGATTTGTACTACACTTGCTAACTAAATAAAAATGTAACTGATGTATATTCTAGTATGAGGTATTATTTGTATATTGTCTTTCTTTGCTATTTAGAATGCAGAGCATAGTACAAGCATGGCTAAAAATTATAAAATTGTTTGGAATTTGGATAAAAGTTATTACTATTTAATACAAAACAAAATAAATTCTACCACAAAGATCCAGTTTGTTCACAATGGTTTTTTTTTTCCATCTTTATATATATATACACACACAAGGGGTGTCAATAATTAGAACAAATTAGAACAATGTAACAACTGAAATGTCTATTTGCCTGTTACATAGTAGCAGGCAATAATTCATTTAGTATTTAGATATGGTCTAAGTATTGTTGTAAATAACTTTTGTGGTGCATACTGTATTGCTTTGAAAAATTGATGACAAAGGTCCCTTTAACCCTGAGAACATTCGAATGTATTTAATGCCTCCAGAAAAGGGCAAATGGCTTTTCAGTTAGTACACAACCTCAAGTGGGGTCTTTCTGACAAACATTCATAGAGAAAACACTCATTTGCTTGAAGTAACCGACAACCCATGTCCGTCTACTAAAAGGACATAGATTTACAATTTTAGTTTATATTATGAGAGGTTTCTTTCTCTCAGGATCATAGTCCACAGCAGATCTGTACATCTATATTATAAACAATAACTCTTCTTTTTGGGGGGGTCCTCAATAGCAGGAGAGCAGTTTAGAAATGGAGAAGTCTTAAAGGTTTTTGTTTCCCTGTTCCATGCAGAGATGATGATTTACCTGCTTTTCTGCAGGCATATGATCGTTATCCAGCTGATTTTAGTTCAAAGGTCACATGACCTTGTAACTTTTCCTTTTGTTGCCTTGGTCCCACCATCACAGAATTCCATGGGCCTTGTCTCATAACACACATTTATTTGTCTAGGTTGATACAACAACAACAAATGATGACACATTCCTAAAAAATCATCCTTTTAGACATCTGAAAGAAAAGGACAGACAAAACAAATATTAGTAAACCAATCTCCAAAGTGCTTTCATCTGGACTATTCTCATTTCAATTTAATTCCTAAAAATTAAATAATGTAAATTACCTCTACATTCATATTTGAGGTCTGAGAAGTAAACCATCTCCTGAGAGAAAACAAAGAGGCCAAGTCTTCCACCAGCATATGTCATGTCATATATATTTCCAGAATCTGCCATGACTTTCTTGCCTTCATACATGATGACTCTGAAAACAAAAACAGGATGATGAACCATGGATTATATGTTTCTGTTATAAAAGAAAAGGTCTTAAGATGGACACTAACCTGATAAGTCCAGTTTTGGGTCTATGGATGAGGGTCCATCTGTAGGCAGTGAAATCCTTCCAGCCAATTTTCTTGGGGTCATGCCACAAAGTGCGCACCTGGAATTTAAGATGGTCAAAATGGGATGTAAATATCACATTGTGCAAAAAAGATCTGACCTAGCATTTTTCAAGGGCAAATGCTAATTACCTGTCCTGCTGTGTCTCCAGTATGCCACAATGCATTCCTAAGGTGTTCTCCTGGACCTGTGGTGGAATTGACCACTTTGATGGACAGTCCAGAGTAGCCCTGTGCTTTTGTGGGTATGTGAGACCAATAGGTCTGTGTGATCTGTTTCCACATCACCACGTAGAAGCGGGAACTGGACTGATAGCCGAACACAAATCCAGCATAATCGTCATCTCTGTCAGTATTGACGAAGAAGGTTCCACTGAAATCCACTGCATTAAATTCGTCATATCCTGAGCGACAACAGAAGGTAATGATGATGGTTAAATTATGCCCTCACTGATGATTTTTTGTTCTATTTGATTGAATTTTTCAGGTACTTACCAACAGCAATACCAGGGTCGCAGTTGACTGTCTGAAGAAGCTCTTTACCCTGGTGGCGGACTACCCAGTTAGGGTCAATTTGTGAAGTTCCTGTAGGGTCTAGAGGAACCATCTGGAACCTACGGAAATCTGTTTCACTGATGGCAAAGTTCTCTGGACAAACATCCAAAATATCAGGAACATTGTCCTGGTCAAAGTCATCCTTGCAAATATCACCCCGTCCATCACCTAGAACAAAATATAATGTTTAGGTCAAACTGAGAAAGTTAAAAAGAAATTTCAGAAAATATATAAAAAAAAAAAAAAACCCCAAACAAACCTGATCCAAAAATCAAGTCATAAGTTTGGAATTGTGCTTACCATCAGAGTCTAACTGATCTGGATTAAAGGCCAGTCTACAGTTGTCTTTCTCATCAGGCACACCATCATTGTCATCATCGTGGTCACATGCATCACCCTTGCCATCCTTGTCATGATCGACCTGGTTGGCATTGGGGATATATGGGCAGTTGTCCAGACTATTCTGGTGACCATCGTCGTCAATGTCCTGATTGCTGTCGCATTTGTCACCCACATTATCTGAATCAGAGTCAATCTGTAGGAGGAAAATAATGAATGAAGCTGTTGTGCAGACCATCATTGTGAAAGACTGCTAATTAGTTTTGTAATGCCTCGATAATTCAGTGGTTATTCTACTGAAATGTCATTCTCTGTCTTCACTCCCACACGGATAGAGGTGCATTCATGGCTCATGATATAATACCACAATAAAAAATTGTGCCTGTTTAACTTGTAGTCTAGATTATATCTTTGTTCAGTTCTATCTACTTAGACATATTCAAATATAGATTATACAAGGACAACTCTGGTCTGGTGCATGTGAAGCAATGCTTTTAGGGTTTGAACATTGTCTGTTGCCCTACATACCAAGTTCTAAAAAAATGTCACTGGCAAAACATGTCAGGAATAGAGAGTGACTTACCTGATCAGGGTTGTGCTCCAATGGACAGTTGTCACAGTGGTCTCCAACCCCATCTTTGTCAGTGTCTCTCTGGTCAACATTATACACGTATGGGCAGTTGTCGTTTTCATTCAGAATACCTGAGTAAGGAATCCTTTCATTAGCAAGGTTATCTTTGGACTGTTCCCTTTAACTGAAATGTTCAATTCCCTATCGTTATCATATTACTAAGCTTGACTCTTACCATCACCATCGATATCAATTGCACAAGCGTCGCCTTCTCCGTTTTTATCTGTATCAATCTGGTCTGGATTGCTGTTATATGGGCAGTTATCACAGCGATCACCGACCTCATCTTGGTCTTGATCATATTGCCTTGGGTTGAAGACAAATGGGCAGTTGTCCTGTTTCAGACAGAAACATGTTTAATACTGAAACATTCCATGCGCGTCAGTGCAGACAATGTAATGTCAAAGATATGTACCAAAGCAACCATTTAAAAATGTGAGGCTCATCCCCCCCATCAACATGAACACTACGTCAGTGCCTAGAGCTGTACACCACAGACTGCTTTATTCAAAATCTATCTGTGCTGGTATTTAAGATTTGCCTTGGGGAAATGTGCTATTTATTTGTCCAGTCCCCCCCTAAATAGAACTTTAAATCATACATATAAAATCAAAGGGGCTTTGAGCACTGACATTATACCTATTATTGTTATTGCTGGTAGACCAGTTCATGCCTCCACTCTTCCTACTGTACTTTGCATAAACAAGCATTGCAAAGGGGTGGAAAAAGTGTTTTTAACTCACCCTATCATCAGGGATCCCATCATTGTCATCATCATAATCACAAGCATCCCCAGTTCCATCTTTGTCATAGTCCTCTTGCCCAGAGTTGGGAAGGCTAGGGCAGTTGTCCTAAAAGATTGAATTTAGATTAAGCGGTTGCAATCTCAATGCGATGTGGTTTCTATGAATACAGTCAAGAAGACAGTTACCTTCTTGCAGTGGTAGGTGGCGTTCTCAACACAGTGGAGATCACTGTTGGGCCAGCCATCGAGGTCAGTGTCCTCTCCACATATATAACCATTACCAGCATAGCCTGGCTTGCATTCGCAGCGAAACATGATGTCAGAGAAAACGCCCAAATAAATACAATTGGCCTTTTTGTTACAGTCATGGCTGCCATCTTCACATGGGTTCCTTGGTGCACAGACCTAGAGGAGATATGATATGACTGAGCCTCATTCTCTACACATAAATGAACAGGATGAGAGCTGTCATTTTTTTCTTGCTGTAATTCAGTAATTATCAAACTAAGGGCTGCACAGAAATCTCATAAGTTTCTGAGAAGTATATTTACTTAATAAATTTAAAAGTGGCATGTGTTTAATCATGCATCCTCATAACAAGTTTGATTTAAATGTCATCAGAAAAGATCCAAGTGTCTATATGTGCAGGCATCTCTGCAGTGATCCAGAGACCATCCACAAAGCCGCTTTTCAGAATCACTTACTCCAAAAGACTTAACAAAACTCTGGCCAAATATACAGGTGTTCATAAATTGAATAATATCTACTGATAGATTCCACACTGTACAGGTCTGAAGAACAACAATATAGAACTTCATCACATTTCTCACCTGTTTGTTTGCCATAGCTTGATCACTGCTCCTACCAAAAGGCTGAGTTCCAGAGTAGCGTGGAGGACATGGTAGGCAGTTATAGCCCGGATTAGTGTTCTCACAACGATGGACTCCATTGAGCGTGAAGCAAGCATCAGGAACCATTTTGCACTGCAGAAACAAAGTTTACACTTAACAAGCCACAGTATTATCATTTGTGACATAATATATGTACCATGTTTCTCTTCACAATGTTCATACCTCATCAATGTCTTCACAATGGATTCCATCTCCAGTATACCCAACTGGACACTCCCCACACTTCCAGGAGCCATCAGGAAAGCTGGTGCACTTAGCACCAGCAAAGCAAGGGTTGGAAAGACAGCCATCTTTAGAAGAAAAAAAAAGGATCAGTTGTTTGCTGGACATAGTTGGGAATAGAAGACAAATAAAAAACTAAAAGTGAGTGCCCTGCTTACCAATGGGACAGTCTTGAGAGTTGCAAATGCGGGTGCCTTTGGAGTCACCTATGCACTCTTTTCCACCATATTTGGGCACAGGATTGTTACAAAGGCGATGTCTGCTCTGTAGTCCACCACCACAAGTGACAGAGCAAGAGTCCCAAAGTGACCATGGCCCCCACTCTCCATTGACTAAGCCACAGATAGGGAGGGAAACAGAGATTGGGTCTTCAGTAACGATTGATGTGTGTCAGGTTAACTTTTGTTAAATACATTGCCATTTAGTGATTTTACAAAATCCAATTACTTAAATATGTACAATTTACGCTGTTATACAGTGCTAACAATAATAACTACAAATACTAGTTTTATATAAATATATAAAAATTGCTTACTTGGGCAAGGGGACATCTTGCATGGTTCTGTCTGTCTGCCTTCTCCTTGACAGTCTTTGCCTCCCATTTGTGGGGTGGGTGAGTTACAGAGGCGGATGCGAGTGATGACACCCATGCCACAGGTCACTGAACATGAGGACCAGGGAGACCAGTGGCTCCAGCCTCCATCTTGCTTGACTGCAATACAAAATTCTAACCTTAGTCATCCTTACTTTTTATTATATCAAAATTGCATGTTGTGTACAGAAAATAAAGTATTGTTTTTTATGTAGAAACAATGTGTGGATAATCAGTTGATCCATAATGAATAGACACAGATTAGGTCTGAAGTTCCCACATGCATTATGACTCACAGCGTTTGTCACATTCTTGCAGGTGGCAGTCTCTGGTCTGCACCGAGGTACCCTCACAGTTGCTGTTGATGCGATCACATGAGCGCCCACGTTGTTGGATGCCACGGCCACAGGTCACTGAGCAATAAGTCCACTCAGACCAGGGAGACCAGCCATCGTCAGGATAGTCATTCACTGAAGAGGGAGAGAGTTGTTTAGAGCAGATTCCAGCTGTCTTAAATAATAATAATGCTGTAATATTTTAATAACGTGTTTAGACAAATGCAGTCATATTTTGCAACAATGTATTGGCGACATTTTAAAAAATGCTTAACTTACGAGTTCCACAACGTGGGCAGCATTCACCATCAGGCACAGTGGCATTGGCACAAGGCATGAGAGGGCAGGAGATTTCCCGGCAAATAGTGGCAGAGTTCTATGGAAAGGAATACTAAATTTAGTCCAGATTATTAAGATTTACAATGAGTAATACACACAGAATAATATATATAATAAATGTATGTGGCACTTGACCTTTGGCCTACATAGGGCAGTCTCTAGCATTATAGTCTAGTGAACACTTGTTCGCAATACTCTAACACCCTCTTCTAATCACAAACAAGACTGACTAATGTGCTAGAGCTCTGTTGTCATCGAACTGATTCTGCAAAGTTCACACAAACACAAGCTTTCATCTGTATCTCATTATGACCCTTGTCTTCTGTCTGTCACTACTGTCCAACTTATTGAAACTTGGGGGAGATGGGGGAAATGAAATATCAGGGTCAAAACAACACTGGGTTTTAGCTGACTGAAATGAGAACCAGTAGAAATATATTTGATTGGGGCATCTGCTATAATTTCATTCAAATACAGCTGCAGGCTTACCTGGCAGGTGCAGTGGGTGCAGCTGTCCACCGTCCACTCATCCTTGTCTTTGTACACAATGCCATTATGCCGGCAAACCCCACTGTAGTTCTGAATTTGGGTCCTTATTAGAGCATTTTCTGCATTCTGCAAGTGCACAAAGTAAACATGATGCTTTAGCAGAGCTACTGCATTGAGGACAAGGGCAGCCTTTTGCAGCAAATGAATGTGAAGCATAAGAATGACAGAAGCAATAATGAGAGATTGTTATTATTTGCATGAGGCTAAGGTATGGCACAGAGAAGGATGTAATTAAAGTACAAGTAACTTGGCAGTAGATCAGAGAGGTGGAGAGAGACAGAAAGGAAGAGACAGCACAAGCTGAGAAAAGCTGTTTCCAATACTCACCACTTGGTGGAGCTGATTTGACAGTTGCTTAACAACCACACCAAGCCCCTTGAGCTCCTTAAACATGCCGGCCAAGTCTTCACAAGAGAAGCCACAGATGTCCTGGAGATCTGAATCACAGGAACATAGGAAAAAAGGTTTGTTCTGAAACTCTACAGACCAGCAAGGAGTGCAGAGGACAAAGAATGAAAGAATGTGCAAAAGCCTACCTTTGGTCTTGTGTCCAGTGTAATCTGTGCGTATAGCTGGACTGGAGCCATTGACTGGGTTGTCCAGGGTCACAACATCAATGATGAACGAGGCTGTCCAGAGAGCAAACAATGATGTTGGCACTGCTTACTCTAGCTTTGACCAAAAATGATTCATTTCAGAACTATGTGAGGTTTTCGTGATTAGAGTAATTACTTACAGCTCTCACATCCCATGTTACGAAGGATTGTCTCCAAAGTGGTCCTAAATACAAAGCGTGCATTCTGGAGCACTCCCTGTAGAGAAAATTGGCTAATGGTGAACTGGTGAAAATAAAGCGTGGGTTCCTATAAGTGAGGCTCTTTTAGTATTACTTGCAATTATTTAATAGCACTGTCAGAAAGGGAGCTTTCAGTTAACCTGGGTGGCAGGGCCCTCCAGGCAGTCCAAATTTTTACTTTCTCACAGCTCCTAACATACCTAAAACAAGCAATCAGGGTTTGTTGACAGCTGGGGGATAAATTTAGTTAGCCCCAAAAAACTGGACTGTGATACAATAGGTTAAATATATATTTCCTCAAGTTCATGACATGCAATGAAAAGGTCATATTAGCTCACAATAAACTGTCCCACTAAATCAGATATGTTCACCCACTTCTGTACATGTATTGTATGTGTGATATATGTTCTGATATATAAAGTACACAATATATTTAATCAACACAGAATATCAAGAAAATACTCCACACAGTGTGGTTGTATACATTTGTTGGTCGACAATTTATCTGGATAGGTGTGTTGGTAGATTACTTTAATTCTGCAGACAGTGAAAACATTTCACTGTGCAGACTAGGAAAATGCCAGAATCTGAACAAAGGAGAGGAGTAAAAATTTCCTCCCTGAGGAAAATAAATAACCTGACATAACCAAGCATTGCTAGGTGCCTTACTTCAGGAATATAAGTTCAGAAGCACTTACCATAAATCTGCTTTTCACTGCTCCTTTTCCAATCCTAAGGACAGAGACATCAGCCACATCCTGCGTCAGAATCTGGTGGATAGGCACATCTAGTTCCCTTGTGTTTATCTCTTCACAACCAATATAGAGCTGCGCACGGTCCTCCTGCACAAACAGGGTGATGTTCATCCAGCTTCCACTGGCCAGCTGTGCATCTTCAATTGAGATCTCATGGTGCCCGTTTGCCGTGGCATAAATCAGATCTAAAGTATCAGCATTCCCATTTGAGACGAGCTCAAAAATGGAACCAGAGCCATCTCTCCTCTCCACAGAGAACAGGCTGCCCCTGGTGTTCTTGGCTTGCTTGAGGTTGGCCACGAATAGGAAGCCTTTCTCCTCTTGGATGGAGTATATGAGATCCTTGAAGACGCGCTCAGGGATGGCAGGGATAATGTTGGGGTTGAGAATTTTGTAAGCAGGGCTGTAAGGGTCGGGTCCCTTCACTAGGCTCACCCCATGGTGTTTTTTATGTACTTTTGCGAGCTCAAATAAATCATACACGCTGTTGTCTTCTCGGCTCTCTGTAAACACAAAGGGGAGAGCGCAAACAGAAATGCGCATTCAGTGATCAGTACTCGTGAGACGCGTGGACAGCTCCGTTACCAGATCGTCACATTTCAGCAAGTACTTAAGGATGATATTACTTAAAGACATGTCCGTTTTAGTTCTCACCTGCTATTCCGCTGCCTTGTGAACTCCACAGCATCAGCAGTAAGCACAACGCGGTCAACATTCTGGTCAGACCTCAACACAGCTGCACTGAAATAAAACAGTATGTTTATAGTTTCACTATTTTAAACAGATTTTCTTTTATATTCTTAGACACATGCCATGATCAGTGTAGTTTTATTTTTTATTTTATTTTAATTTCCAGTCATATATTGTACATTTAACTTTGGATAACTCACCTGAAGAACAGATATCCCTAAACGATGGACAAACGTGTGCTGCTTTAATCCTTTTGGTTCTGAATCTCGAACTGAGTAAGCCTAAAGTCCAAAAAGTATATATATATATATATTTAAAAAAAAAAAAATACACAGTTACTAAGTGTTTCTGCTGAAAAGTTTATCCAGTACGCTCGGTAGGCTATTCATTCATACTGTCGTTTCTTTACGAAGTTCAGATCTTAGCCTTTACTACAGACTTCAGTACAGAGCATAGGCTATTTAACCGATTTCTAGACATTCCTAAAATGCCGTCTCACCCAATCAGAAGCTGTTAGCAGGGGAAAGGGGGCCGGACTTACAACTTACGTCACGGTGTGGGTAATAACCGAGGAAAGTATGCATTCCGTCGCACTTTCCATCAGCGGATAAATATTTTAGAGACGCAATCAGGGCAAATCTGCGTTTCCTGTGAAACTTTCAAAAGAATAAAATGTCACAGTCAGTTTTAACATTCTGTCAACTCTAATATTCGTGCTTGATTGTGTATTAAATTCGATATGAGGTAGCTTTTATAATTTATAAACCATGTATGCAGTGTCATAGTTTTTAAATAACGTTTAGAACACACACACACACACACACACACACACACACACACACATATATATATATATATATATATATATATATATATATATATATATATATATATATATATATATATATACAGTATCTCACAAAAGTGAGTACACCCCTCACATTTTTGTAAATATTTGATTATATCTTTTCATTTGACAACACTGAAGAAATGACACGTTGCTACAATGTAAAGTAGTGAGTGTACAGCTTGTGTAACAGTGTAAATTTGCTGTCCCCTCAAAATAACTCAACACACAGCCATTAATGTCTAAACCACTGGCAACAAAAGTGAGTACACCCCTAAGTGAAAATGTCCAAATTGGGCCCAAAGTGTCAATATTTTTTTGTGGCCACCATTATTTTCCAGCACTGCCTTAACCCTCTTGGGCATGGAGTTCACCAGAGCTTCACAGGTTGCCACTGGAGTCCTCTTCCACTCCTCCATGATGACATCACGGAGCTGGTGGATGTTAGAGACCTTGTACTCCTCCACCTTCCGTTTGAGGATGCCTCACAGATGCTCAATAGGGTTTAGGTCTGGAGACATGCTTGGCCAGTCAATCACCTTCACCCTCAGCTTCTTTAGCAAGGCAGTGGTCGTCTTGGAGGTGTGTTTGGGGTCATTATCATGCTGGAATACATGCTGGGATCATGCTCTGCTTCAGTATGTCACAGTACATGTTGGCATTCATGGTTCCCTCAATGAACTGTAACTCCCCAGTGCTGGCAGCACTCATGCAGTCCCAGACCATGACACTCCCACCACCATGCTTGACTGTAGGCAAGACACACTTGTCTTTGTACTCCTCACCTGGTTGCCGCCACACATGCTTGACATCTGAACCAAATAAGTTTATCTTGGTCTCATCAGACCACAGGACATGGTTCCAGTAATGCATGTCCTTAGTCTGCTTGTCTTCAGCAAACTGTTTGCGGCTTTCTTGTGCATCATCTTTAGAAGAGGCATCCTTCTGGGACGACAGCCATGCAGACCAATTTGATGCAGTGTGCAGCATATGGTCTGAGCACTGACAGGCTGACCCCCCACCCCTTCAACCTCTGCAGCAATGTTGGCAGCACTCATACGTCTATTTCCCAAACACAACCTCTGGATATGGCGCTGAGCACGTGCACTCAACTTCTTTGGTCAACCATGGCGAGGCCTATTCTGAGTGGAACCTGTCCTTTTAAACCACTGTATGGTCTTGGCCACCGTGCTACAGCTCAGTGTCAGGGTCTTGGCAATCTTCTTTTAGCCTAGGCCATCTTTATGTAGAGCAACAATTCTTTTTTTCAGATCCTCAGAGATTTCTTTGCCATGAGGTGCCATGTTGAACTTCCAGTGACCAGTATGAGGGAGTGTGAGAGCGATGACACCAAATTTAACACACCCGCTCCCTATTCACACCTGAGACCTTGTAACACTAACAAGTGACATGATACCGGGGAGGGAAAATGGCTAATTGGGCCCAATTTGGACATTTTCATTTAGGGGTATACTCACTTTTGTTGCCAGCGGTTTAGACATTAATGGCTGTGTGTTGAGTTATTTTGAGGGGACAGCAAATTTACACTGTTACACAAGCTGTACACTCACTACTTTACATTGTAGCAAAGTGTCATTTCTCCAGTGTTGTCTGATGAAAAGATATAATCAAATATTTACAAAAATGTGAGGGGTGTACTCACTTTTGTGAGATACCGTATATATATATATATATATATATATATATATATATATATATATATATATATATATATATATATGTGTGTGTGTGTGTGTGTGTGTGTGTGTGTGTGTGTGTTCTAAACGTTATTTAAAAACTATGACACTGCATACATGGTTTATAAATTATAAAAGCTACCTCATATCGAATTTAATACACAATCAAGCACGAATATTAGAGTTGATACATATACACACAACATATTTAAACTAAATATCAAAAATCTGTACTGCTTATTATATAATTAAGGCTTCAGAAATGTAGGGGGTACACCATATGTTCACTAGAGAGTCTATTGTTCTTCAGCTATAAGGCTTTCTTCTGTAAATAGGCAGAACGTATAAAACTTTATTTAAAAAATTAAACTTATACACCTTTATTAATGTATACTGTAATCCCTGATAAAACATTTTGCACACCATATACAGTCCCCTCCAAAACTATTGAAATGGCAAGGCCAATTAATTGTTTGTGCTATACACCAAAGACATTTGGGTTTGAGATCAAAAGATGAATATGAGATTAGGTTTTCAGCTTTTATTTCCTGGTATTTACATCTAGATGTGTTAAACAACATAACATGTAGAACCTTTTGTATCAGACCACCCCATTTTTAGGGAAGCAAAATTATAGGAACAGATAAGTCTTGAAGTACATTAAAGTTAATAACACAATGTTTGGTTGCTTGTCTCTTGCTTGCAATAACTACATCAAGCCTGTGACACTTCACTCTCACTTCTCACTTCAGTTCCCCATATAAAGTCCTTTGTGGTTTTGCCAGTGTGTTTTGGATCCTTGATTTTCCCTCTTTTCTCAAATTTTCTCAAATGACTTGCTTTTCTCCTATAGACAGCTTTTTGATCTTCATGTTGGCTTATCCTTTTCAACAACAAATGCAGTCTTCACAGGTGAAACTGAAAGCTAAAACCAAGGGTAGATGGCCAGAGCTATTTATTGCTTAAACAAGCAATCTAACAGGACATACCTGGGTAATAAGAAACACCTATCAGTCACATGTTCTAATATTTTTGCTCACCAGGTGGTCTGATACAAAATGTGCTATGTTCTATGTCATTTAACACATCGACATATAAATATCAGGAAATAAAAGCTGTAATTCTAAAGTCTCTTCTCACATTCATCTTTTGATCTCAAACCCAAATGTCTTCAGTCTACACCAAAAACAAATGAATTGGCTTTTCTGTTCCAATAGTTTTGGAGAGGACTGTAATTTTCAGTGATCACTACTGTGATGAAAAATACTGTTGTATTTTTATTTTTTTAAATAACATATCACACATCAATATATATATATATATATATATATATATATATATATATATATATATATATATATATATATATATATATATATATATAATTATTATTATTATTTTTATTTTTATCTGTTCCTATAATTTTGCTCACCTTAAAAATCAGGTGCCATGTATGTTCTAAGTTGTTTAACACATCTTGGTGTAAATATCAGGAAATAAAAGCTGAAAACCATTGGCACCCTGTCCAGGGTCTACCCCGACTTGTGCCCGATGCTCCCTGGGATAGGCTCCAGGTTTCCCTGTGACCCTAAAGGAAAGATAAGCGGTAGAAGATGGATGGATGGATGGATGGATGGAAAAGCTGAAAACCTAATCTCATATCCATCTTTTGATCTCAAATGTAATTGTTTTCAGGGTATAGTGAAAACAGTAGAATTGGCCTTGCCATTCCAATACTTTCTGAGGGGACTGTATGTGAATTACATATTTAATTGCATTGAGGGCATATGACCATTCACAAATGTGCTGTAGACGAAAAGGAGGAGATTGTTAATAGCTTGTCTAGAACATTATGTTCCTTAATTTCCAAATGGCATAGTAGTGGACAGCAGAAATGTGTGGAAAAGAAAAACCGCAGCAGTCATCATCCTGCTATACAGTACCTTGAGAAAGACCATTCCCTTGCTTGGCATTAAATTTTAACACACTCTTCTGTACAGATCCACAGATGAAAATGATGTGTGTGTGTGTGTGTGTGTGTGTGTGTGTGTGTATGTGTGTGTGTGGATGTTCAGTTACTGGGCAATATCGTCATTGCTTCTGGAGAATCACAGTGAAGCGTAAATACAGGTATGTTGAAACGTGCCCAAGACTTCAGCATATTCAGAGGCATGGTTGAGCATGACAACTTGCCAGATTAGGATAGGAGCAGCTTCCTTGCACACCCTCCCTGTTTGGATAGTAGACAAAAGTTGGCTGCTAACTTTCAGACAGCTTAGAAATACTGCACTGTGGTCAAAACAGGTCTTTCTGCTTAGAATCACTCATCAACATCACAGACCCAAAATGAAGTCTGTTTCTTTTCAGTTCTTTCAGACATCCTGACCTAATTTCTGTTTGCATATTGTTGTAGCTAAGCTTAATTTAAATAAATGAAATTAAATGTACAGTGTAAATGTCAAACTATGGCGTAGTTGTTCACTCCACAAACTGAGCTGTACAGGCAGGGAATTAAACCAGGCCAATTTAGTCAGTTTCTCAGGTGAAATTATTGTAAAAGCAGTACAGTAAAATACAGTAAAAATGGCTGTGAACTTATTTGTAGCTGTTTTTCTAAAGTTACAATTTATATCCTGCAACAAAGTCTCAATTGTGGTAAATGGGATTGTTGGCTTAAATTATATGAGGTCGTTTTCACTGTATAAAGACAACTACTGTCTACAGTCCAAGCTTTATACACTTTCCAACAAATTCAAAAACAAAGTGATCAAGAGAATAAGCAGTCCTCACCCTGATAAGCATGCGCATTTGGGCCACAAGTGCCAGGACCATATATGTTTTGCCATACCTACAAAATTGGTGGAAATTTCTCTTTTGGATCACAACTAACACTGCAGTATGACTGTTGCCTTGTAGCCTGTAGCTAATTGTGGGAATTTTGTGGCAGTCAACGCCTGTGCCTAGCATACGTTAATTTACGTGGCATGGTGGGGCAGCAAGTAGCTTTGCAGTCTTACAGCTTTAGGGTCTCTGTCTGTGTGGAGTTTTGCATGTTTTCCATGTGGGTTCCTCAGGGTTCTTTGTTTTCCTCCTACGTCTCAAAAACATGCAAGTAGGTGGATTGGCTGTGTTAAATCATACACATTGTGCTAAATTGTGTGTGTACATGGTATTGGGAGTCGATGTGTATTCCTGCCTCATTCTCAGTGTCTACACTATGGATCCACCATGACCCTGATCAGGATAAAGGAGTTACTGAAGGTGAATGACCAGTTATGAATGAAGGTTTATTCAAGCATTGTGCTTGTTTTTAAGTTTTTAAGTGACTCAAGACAGTTTAACTGGATATGATTTTTTAAAAGTATAATATTATTAATATACAGTATTAATAATACTTTCAACATTTCAACATACAAACTCTGTACCCTTGCAGTTCAGCATTCTCATTTTAAAAGTTCAGGCAATCAATAATTTCCAGTTTAAACATTTCACATAACATTTTTATGAATGAGATGTTTTTATTATGTGTTATTTTTCCTTTCAGTAATACCTAACTAATATCAATCTTAAAACTAGTGAGTTTATTATCACTTCCCTGGTTTGAAGTACTTTACCTCTGCTGTTTTATTTCAACTGTACTGTTTATCTTAAGTGCATTCTCCACAACAACTTACAAATGTCCCTCGTTTGGACAAGCAGTACTGAGTCACAGGTATGACTAAGTATAAACAATGAGTGTATACTGACTTGATTTCTGGCAAGATGGGTTCTTTGTGATTTATTAGAGTCCTGTTCACTTTCTTCAGTGCACCATATGCCTTATGGCTATTACTGGCTTGAACATGATCTGCAGCTCCTTCCTGACAGATGATAACAGCTTTTTTATCCTGACCTGGGGCTTGGCATCATACGATGAGTCAGTTATCATGCATAACTTTTTGTTTTGCCTTCTTGGTGCCACTGTTGCCAGTAGTAGCAGTTTTCATGTCTCGACAAAAGACTGTGTTCCTATGAATGTAGTCAGAAATGTAAATAGGTTTTACACTTTAATAGCTTATCAGAAATGAAAAATTGACAGATTTATGTATTGCTTTACAATACATTGATTTATTGCACATAAAGTTTTGGAACTGATTCCTTAGTAGAATTCAATAGTTATTTTGGCCTTAACTGGTGCTGTGTCTCAGGTCTTGGAAAAATGTCACTCATAAAATACTAGTTCCTTGTGTAGTCATAGAGAGACCGGAGACAGTGTAAAAGACTGAAGCAAGAGCAAAAGCACAGAAGGGAATTAAAAAAAATAAATAAAATCACCTAGGGGCACTTTAGAGTCATCAGTTCACTTACTGACTGCTGCATTTCCATGACGCATAAAACCACCACTTAACAGTTTATTCTTTACGATTTGGTCCATTTCACTGTTATTTATTTGGATAAATATTTATAAATATTCATTTTCAAAATTTCAGCTGTCATAAACACTAATTTCTTTCATTTTCCTTACAAATTGACATTATATTATGTCATCTTAGAGATTTTATATATTGTCATTTCTGAGACAATACCTACTAATGAAGTTGATATAGGTGAACAAAACCACAAGAAATATTTGCTTGTTTAATCATTTATTCAAGAGAAATATCAATAGATGAGACATTGTTCTGTGGAAAAAGTAAGCACTTATCAACCTTATCCTGACACTTTTGTCACTTTTGGTTCAACTTCAACTTTTGGACAGATGGCTTCACATTATCTTAAAGCACTCTTTGATATGATGCAGAATTCATGGTTGAATCAATAAATGCAAGCTGTCCAGTTCCTGAGGCAGCTAAGCAACCCCAAACCATAACATTTCCACCACTGTGCTTCACAGTTGGTATGAGGTACTTCTCCTGAAAAGCTGTCTTTGGTCTGCGCCAAACATGTTTGCTGTTACTGTGACTAAACAACTCTATCTTTGAGTTGATCTATCTCTTTCGTATGTCCAGAGCACATTATTCCAAACGGCCTGGTCTTTGCCTATATGCTCATTGGCAAACTGTAGTCTTGCAAAGGCTTTTTCCTGGCACGTCTCCCATGCAGGTCAAATTTGTGCAATCTCTTTCTGATTGTAGAAGCATGCACTTTGACACCATCAGTTGAAAGACTTACTAGCAGATCCTGTGATGAAAATTTGGGGTTCTTTGGAAATCTGTACGACTTGTAGATTTTTTTCTTTATAGTGGAATGATTATAATAATTTGGAGATATTTGTAAATCCCTTGTCAGACTCATAGGCATCCACAATCTTTTCCCTGAAGGCCTTACATAACTTGTTAGATCTTGGCATGATGACACCACACACCTCAAGAGCAGAGGGAACACCAGACACTAGAAATGAGAGGGGTACAAATAATACAGGTTCCACCTGTACTCCCTAAGCACGTTCTAATCACTGGCACCCAATCTTGAACACCTGATTCTAATTTTTTGGATTTGAAGGTGTGATAAATGGGTATGACAAAGGGGTGTACTTACTTTTACCATGTGACTGATCTGTTTTTGTTTTGTTTGTTTTTTCATTTAAATTGTAAAAATTACTACAAAATGTCAGTTTTATGTGTCATTTGATAATCAGCTTTATTAATAGGCACTCTTTTCAAGAGGATCAAATGTTTGCTTTCAAATATGTCAAAAAACCCAACAATTTAAATTATTTTTTCACATGACTGTATAATATAGTGAAATATAATGTAGGTTTTAACAAAAATCATCACCTCTGACATAACAAACAAAATTCATGTACATGGTCTTGACATCATTTGGCAAAAGCAGTCTTATGACAGCTGACAGCTATTGGAATACTTTATAGTAAATATGTATGTAGGTTTATTTAAGGTGTCTGGAAGAGTGTCTGCAAATGTCATATAGCATTTAAGAAAAGTGATACTCTTATTAAGTGTTACTTTTTCATTTATGCAACCATGTTGAAAAGACATATTTTGTTTGCACTGCATTAATGTGTACTGGTGAATGTGTGTAGTAGGAATCATGATGCAGGATGCTACCAGTTCATTTGTTGTCACAGCAATACTATTTAGAGTGCTGTTAGCAGGATAGCACTTTCATGTGGTAAAAAAAAAAAAAAAAGCCTATTTTGTGATTCTTGGAGCATGACAACAAAACCTACAGTTTTATACTTGAGACACATATAATATGATGGGATGCTATGCCACTTAATAAGTCTCAAAACTATACTATCAATGTTGGATTATGCTGAGTCTGCCTTATCTCCTCCAGCTCCACCAGCACAATGAACAACTGGTTGGCCCTGAGTGCCAAAAATATACCAACTGCTCCATTTTTCAATTCTTAATGTTTGAGATGTAGAAAACCACAACAAATCAAAGTTTTTTGTAAGTTGCATAGCAAAAAAAATATGAATTGATGTATTATTTAATAAAAGTTTATTGTTCATTTGTAGACAAATTGTATATTATATATCTTTCCCAGTTGACAGATACAGTTTCCTTTTGGATACTTGAGATTCATCTTAATCTCATTGTTAGACCACAATAGTGGGTGAGTCTGAATATGCTTTTGGAAGAATGAGATATTTATTCAGTTTTTGTATTTTGTGTAAGTTGTGTCCAAATGTAGACCCTTTTATTTGTTACTGATTCTTGCCAATCTATATGGTAATCATAGGATCTTGGCAAGAATCAGTAATCAATAAAAGGGTCTACATTTGATTTGAGCATACATATGATTAGGGTCATATTTCATTAATAATGTGTTATGGAAGATGAATCCAGTGGGTAACTGGAAAATGTGCAAATAAATTTACTGCAGTAATATGACGAGTGCTTTTGTGTTTAGTAAAAACTCATGTGGTATCTCCATTTATGGTCAGTGGTAGGAGAGGAGCATACCAATACATCTAATAAGGTTTTAATCCTGTGTTACGCTAGAGCTGGAGCTTGTCCAGAATTGACAGATGTGAGTCTTGCACTACAGATGGATTCAGTATTACTTAGCAAAAAGTCTTGTATGAATTTAACACCTACAGTATTTTTATCAGTCCAACTGGAAACAAATGAACAATACATACTACTACTACTACTACTACTACTACTACTACTAATAATAATAATAATAATAACTTACTTTTAAAAGCACCTTTCTACACACTTAATGTAAGGCTTTGAACGTGATAAGGAGCACATTATACTGGATCTGATATGAAACAGGTAACCAGTGTAACCTGGGCAGGACAGGAGTGATGTGTGATTATTTCTTAGAATGAGAGAGAACCATGGCTGCTGAATTCTAGATGTATTGAACTTTCTTGATTGTTTTTAGAAGGCCAGAAAAGAGAGTATTACAATAATCAAACCAAGAACTGATGAAGGAATGAACACGGGTTTCGGCATCTTTTTTGTTACAAATGGGGCGAAATCTAGCAATATTGCGAAAATGATAAAAAGCTGTTTTTGTGAGAGAGGAGATGTGTGAGTTAAAAGAGATTGTGGAGTCAAAGATAATACCAAGGTTGCAGATGGTAGAGGAGGGTCTGACCAGGACACCATTAATATCAATTAACTGAACAGGAAGACAAGATAGAACATGTGGAGATGCTACTACTAACACATCTGTTTTTTTTTTCAGTATTGAGTTTGAGAAAATAACTGGTCATTCAGGAATTAATGTTCTTGATACATTCAGATAAGGAATTTGTAGGGAAAATAGCAGAAGAGTTAAGTGTTGTCAGCGTAGCAATCGAAATTAAGGCCATGGTGGTGAATAATGTGACCTAAGGGAAACATGTAGATGATAAAAAGCAGTGGACCAAGTACAGAACCCTGAGGAACACCTTGAGAAATAGAAACAGTGGAAGATTTAAATTGATGAATGGAAAGTGCTGACGATAAGAGAGGTAGGAAATGAACCAAGATAAAGAAATGCCAGAAATTCCAATAGCAGAAAGCTGAGAAATAAGTATACTGTGTGAGATAGTATCAAAAGCAGAACTATTGTCTTAGAGGACCACTAACTAACCATAGTTAGTGGCTCACATAAGTACAATCTAGTTACCACTTTAGGTTTTAAGATTTTTATTCTGCCTGTATAATATAGTCCATTATAAACCACTCCCAAAAAAAGTTTGAACAGTTTATGGGGTTTTTCTTTTTGCCCATTTTTCTTATGAATAAACAAAAAGCATGTACAAATGTAAAATCAACATACAATTTAAACGAAAATTTACAGTATGCTGTATGAATAGGTTATTAACCAGTGCAATGCAACCTAAATACACTCATTATAATCCACACACTGACCAGTAATTTGCTCTGTCTTTGATCTGAAAATTTGTATCAAAGATAAACAGTTTGTTACATTGGCTACATCTTTTTTTTCATATAGATGATAACTTTCCATCAGGTTTTCTGAGCCTATTAGTCTTATGTCTGTTATTATTACATGGTGGTCCATAAAGCTTTCGTGAAGCTTTCATAAGGCTGTGAGCTGGGAAAAATGATAAACTAAGGCACTATAGGGCAAAGGCTAATGGAGGTATAGCAACTTCCTCATTTCTGTATCACTCCACTTGTTAGAGTTTGTGAACCACCCACTATTACACATCAATCAATTCCAAAACATAATGATGTGCCAGAACGGTGGTTCCAGCTTTCGAAAAAGTCATTTAAGTCTATATAAAGCCATCTGTCTATAAGGAACACTTGTCCTCACTGTCCCACTTTAGAGCTCCTCTTCAATCTTGTAGTATATGTAAGAGTGGGATTATTGGTGATTTAAGTTATCTGTATGTTAAACAATAAACCTTTTTTTAGTGTCCTGTAGAAAAGGGGGGGGGGCATTTTAACATTCTTAAGTAGAACCTATACATGACTATAAATGTTTCTAACCACTGTTTAGTTTTGGGTTTTTTGTAATGTTATATTTCTCTCTGTGTCTGTCTTTTACTTTAGAATTAAATGAAGTTCCACATTCAGAATTCAGAATAATATTACAATTTCATGAACATATTGAACATATTGAACATGAACACTACTGTGAAAAAGTATTGATTTCTTCTGTTTTTGTGTATATCTCATACTAAATTACTTCAGAACTTAAAACAAAAGCTAAGATGAAACAAAGGCAACCTGAGTAAACATAAAATACAGTTTTTAAATGATAATGTTATTTATTGAAGCAAAAACGTTATCCAATACCAACTGGGCCTGTGTGAAAATATATTTGCCCCCATAGTTACTAATTCCTCAAATCTATGAAACTGCATTCATAATGGGGTTCAGCTGGACTAGACGCAACCAGGCCTGATTACTGCAAACCCTGTTCAACCAAACCAACACTTAAATAGAATTTTTTCAACAGCATGAAGTTGGTTAAAAGGTCTTACCAAGTAACACATTATGCCAACATTGAAAGAAATTCCAGAAATGATGAGGGAGAAGGTAATAGAAATACATCAGTCTGGGAAGGGTTACAAAGATATTTCAAAGGCTCTGGGACGCTAAAGAGCCACAACGAGAGCCATTATCTCCAAATGTAAAAAACCCAGCACAGTAGCGAACCTTCCCAGAAGTGGCTGACCTTCCAAAATTCCTCCAAGAGCATAGCAACTACTCATCCAGGAAGTCACGAAAAGACCCAAGGACAACGTCAAAGGACCTACAGACCTCTCTTGCATCAGTAAAGGTCACTGTTCATGACTCCACTATCAGAAAGACACTGGGAAAAAATGGCATCCATGAAAGTGTGGCTAGGTGAAAACCACTGCTAACCCAGAAGAACATTGAGGCTCGTCTGAATTTTGCCAAAAACACATCTTGATGATCAGTGGAACTGTTTGGAAGACAGGGGTCCCATTACATATGACGTAAACCAAACACAGAATTCCACAAAAAGAACATCATACCTATAGTCAAGTGTGATGGTGTGGAGATGCTTTACTGCTTCAGGGTTTGGGCAACTGGGCAGTAATTGAGGGAAACAAGAATTCTGCTCTCTACCAAATTTGTTGCTATGAACAAATCAAACAAAAGCAATTGAAGTAGTTCAAAACAACGAATGCTTCAAGTGGTTTCCCCAAATTTAACTGAAAATGCAACTTATAAAAGATTTCTCCAAAATTATTCAACCCCTTTATGGCAAGCATCTTTAATACTTAGTATAGCACCCTTTTGCTGTTATGACCTGCTGCAAACGAGATGCATAACTTCTGGCAGCTTTCCTGAAGAATCTCAGCCCATTCCTAATGAGCAATGGCCTCCAGTTCAGTAATATTCTTGGGTTTGCGTGCTGCAACCACCTTCTTCAACTCTTCAAATGGCCCTGTATAATCTTCCAGGACTTCTTCTGCAACCAAACCATGGTGGAATTTGAGGTATGCTTCGGATCATTGTCCTGTTGGAAGGTCCAATGATGCCCAAGCTTCAGCTTCCTCACAAACAGCATGATGTTTTCTCCTCGGATTTCCTGATACTTCACTGAATCCATCTTGCCTTCCACACGCTGCAGGTTTCTAGTGCCAGAACATGCAAAGCAGCCCCAAAGCATTACCGAACCACCACCTTGCTTGACTGTGGACAGAGTGGTTTTTCTTTATTCTTCTTTCTTCAGACATACCGCTGATCCATCATGCCAAAAAGTTCCAGTTTTGTTTCATTGCTCCACAGAACAGAATCCCAAAATGTCTGTGGCTTATTTATATGATTTTGACCCGACTTTTCTCTTGCTTTTGGGTCAGTAGTGGTGTACGTGTTGGAGTTCTGGCATGGAAACCTTCTGCGTTTAGTATGCGCCTTACTGTGCTCACTGAAACCTCAGGTCCTGTTGCCACCAAGTCTTGCTGCAAGTCTTTTGCAGTCACTTGAGGGTTTTTCACAACCTGATTTCTCAGAAATCTGGCTTCACCATTGATAGCTTCCTTTTTCTGCCCCATCCAGTTATTTCATGGATTTTTTGCCCCTAGGCAGTTCAGGTATTTCATGTGTTCCAGCTCATGCACACCTGGTGCAACTAATGAAGCCCTTGAAAAAATGAAGAGACCACAGCAAAATTCAGTTTGGTATAGGTATGTGTTTGGGTAAAATGAACATTTCCATTCAGTTTTCATTGAACAGTTTCATTCTATAAACTACTTACAACATTTCTCCCAAATTCCTATTGAAATATTGTCACTTAGAGCATTTATTTGCAGAAAATGACAACTGGTCAAAATAACAAAAACGATGCAGTGTTGTTAGACCTCAAATAATGTAAAAAAAAAAAAAAAAAAAAGTTCATATTCATTTTTAAACATCACAATACTAATGCTTTAACTTAAGAAGAGTTTAGAAATTAATATTTGGTGGAATAACCCTGATTTTCAATCACAGCTTTCATGCGTCTTGGCATGCTCTCCACCAGTCTTTCACATTGATGTAGGGTGACTTTATGCCACTACTTTATAAATTCAAGCAGCTCGGCTTTGTTTGATGGCTTGTGACCATCCAACGTCACATTGTGATCACATTCCAGAGGTTTACAATGGGGTTCAGGTCTGGAGATTGGCCTGGCTGACAGGGTCTTGATATGGTGGTCCTCCACCCTCATTTTGATTGACTTGGCTGTGTGGCATGGCACATTGTCCTGCTGGAAAAAACAATCCTCACAATTGGGGAACATTGTCAGAGCAGTTGTTCTTCCAGGACAACCTTGTATGTGGCTTGATTCATGCGTCCTTCACAAAGACAAATCTGCCTGATTCCAGCCTTGAATTGGACACTTGATGTCATCCTATGGTTGTTGAGTGACATTCAAATGAGTTGGCGGTCATCCCGTTCAATGGAGAGTCATTTTCGCGCTCTGCCAGTCTGTAGCTTTGTTGCCCTCAATGTCTGCTGCTTGACCTTGTTCTTAGACTACCGTCTTTGAAATTTTAAGGATGGAAGCAACCTGACACTAACTGTATGCCTCTGCCAGTAAAGCCAGGATTGAACCCGTCTTTTACATATACATGTAGTGATGCTGATTTAAGAAAAAATTGCAGTGGTCTCTTAATTTTTTCCAGAGCTGTATATTGTCACAATGTAACAAACTTTAGTTTTCCCATTTGGTACAGCCACCATATAGATGGAAATAACCTATAATATAGAAAATCTGTGGCTCTGTTATAATGTCTGGGGAATTTGCTGGTATGGTTTGAGTCCACTTGTCCCCTTATAGGGAAGTGTCACTGTAAGTCCATACAAAATTATTCTGACTGATCACATTTATCCTATGATAAAACATTTTTATCCTGGTGTTCCTTCAGGGTGACAATGCCCCCATCCACAGGGCATGAGGAGTCATGGAATGTTTTGAAAATATAAAATTGATTTAAATCAAGTCTATGGCCTTTGCATTCTTCAGATGTCAACCAAATTAAACGTATATGTAAAATTTTGGACTAATGTGTTAGACTGTGCTCTACATCACCATCATTTAAACACCAACTGCGTATATATTTTGGAAGAGTTCCAGAGGACTTCTTCTTCTACTAAAAGAATCTACTCCAAGGGGCTTACACCTTGGACACTTTATGTTATTTTTTTTCTTTTTATCTGTTACTGATCTGTATGTAGTATTAGAGAATTTGTGCACTGAACTCCGACAGCACAGTAATTGTGCTTGAATTGTTGGAGTTTTGCACAAACACTAGTAAACAAACTGGTTTTAAAGGAAGCTTGACTTCTTTAATCAGCTCTGCTCTCTTCATTTCTTGTCCACATCATATTATTTATATTCTAAATTCCTAGTTTAACAAAAGTAGACTAGCAAGTAGTCAGTATACGTCTGATAACTCTGTGTCATGTCTACGCCAGAATCTGAACTTCACTTCACTTCCCACAATGCACCTCCACCTAAAACATGCACACCTTGGACTAAAACACCCACACGTCACGTTCATTGTCACATTCACAGTCACCCGATAACTGATTGCACACACCTGGACTTAATCACCTGCACAAAGATATAAGCTCCCTCATGGCACTTTCACCTTGTGAAGAATTTGTTCAGCTATGAGTATTTACCTATATACCATCATTCATCCTTCTTGTTTCTAGTTTTGACTCTAGCATGTTCTCTTGTTTCCAGATTTTTGCCTTGACGTTTGATATCCTGTTTGTGCATTGCCTGGCCCACTGCTTACTCTCTGTTTTTGACATTTGCCTAGTGATTTGGATTTGTTTGCTATTGCCAGTCATTGTTAATAAAAAATACTCTCTGCAATTGTCACTGTATCTGCCATCTGACACACTGCCACTGAATGGTATAGAAAATCTGGCAAGTTTCATTTGGTGTTGGATCAAAAGGTTGTAAGTTCAAATTCCAGCACGACTATGCTGATACTGTTCTCCCTTGAGCATGGTCCTAAATGGTCATCTGCTATATTTTATACAAACTAAAGTCTGTATTTTGTTATATTCTGTCTACATTGCAAAGTGCTTTGGTTAAAAGCATCAGCCATATGAGGTAAAGCTAAGAATACCAGTAGCATATTTATTCATATTTAGGTCAAGACTTCAGAGACACCCAAAATTCTCCCACTGATCTGGAGTTAGGACCACAGTTACATGTCAGTCATAGATAAGGACAGTACTATTTCACCACCCAAATCACAACGGGCAGTGTGTAATGTGCAGAGGTGGGTAGTAACGTGCTACATTTACTTGAGTAACTTTTTGAAAAAAAAATGTACTTTTAATAGTAGGTTTAACTGGCCATACTTATACTCATACTGTACATACTTGTACTTTTACTTCAGTACATTCTGTGGTGTTCCTCCATTACTGTTAAATACGAAAGAATATATTTAGTTTTAATAATTAGTTTATATCACGTATAATGAGGTTGTGAGTCTTATAGTGCTGAATCCAGTGGTCTGAATGCAGACGCAACAACCGCTCACTTTTTTAGCAGCTCAGTCCTGGAAGATAATGGCTGAAGAGGGGGAAGAAGCGTGCACACACACACACACACACACACACACACACACACACACTCTCTCTCTCTCTCTCTCACTCTCTCTCTCTCTCTATCCACACACTTTCTCTTCTGTTCTGTTCCAAGGTCTGTTCTTTTGTTCCCTGTTGTCTTGTTTAAATGCACATACTGACCAGTTAGTGTTGTTATCATGTGATAATTAAGGCAGTCAGCTGTTGGGGTAAATGTTTGTTTTTTGGGGTGTGTGTGAGATTTTGTGTTGAAAATGACAGGTTCTGTGTTATTATACCCATCACAGGACTGGGATATGTTGCTTCATCTTGAACCCAGGTTATATAACAGACTTTTCAAGGAGAGATGTGACTTATAGTTCTCCATGCAGTCTGAGATTCAGGATTTTCCCTTCATTTTATTCAGATCTGAAGTAACTAGTAACTTGCTATTTGAGCAGTCTTCTCATTGGATACTTTATTACTCTTACTCAAGTAATTATTTTTATAAGTAGTTTTACTTGTACTTGAGTAGTTTTGCCTACTCTACCCACCTCTGGTAATGTGCACCAACAACGAGGAACAAGACTCACCTTACCACTAATCTGAAAGATACCTGGAGATAACCATCACACACACCACTGGAAAGTATTTGGAGGAAGTGCATGGTGACCCCCAGGTAGCATCAGTGTTCTTGGAGAAGCAAACCTCTAAACTGGGCCCCTGAGGAGGAGAATGGAGGAGAATGGTCACAGTAATAACTGGTGTAGATGTCTAACAACATCATGCATAGACTTATATAGCCCCCTTTAGAAAGTCAGTAATTGCACAAAGGGCGATCTTAAATATCCCCATGAAAGGTACAAAAAGACTAAGTACACCCTGATTGTATTAGGGTTACTGGGACCCATCTAA
This sequence comes from Ictalurus furcatus, assembly GCF_023375685.1. Classification (NCBI taxonomy): domain Eukaryota; kingdom Metazoa; phylum Chordata; class Actinopteri; order Siluriformes; family Ictaluridae; genus Ictalurus; species Ictalurus furcatus. The sequence continues at coordinate 8,807,897 of NC_071263.1, read as the reverse complement.
GTCCAAGGCCACGGCTCTCACCCAGGAAAAGAATTGGAAAGACAATTGTCCCTCATAAAGCAGTTTAAGTACCTTGGGAGCTGTACCGTTCTGTGGTGGTGAAGCAGGGGCTCAGTTTTTGGATGAAGTTCTAAGTATGTACATATCACCATGTTCACCTATGAACACAAGCTGTGTATAGTGAATAAAACAATAAGGTCATGAGTACAGGTGGTGGAAACAAATGAAGAGCTTGGCAATCTGGGATAGCCTTTTGTTGATGTATTTGAGGCACCTTTATAAAGGATGCCCCCAGTTGGCTCGAACTTGAGCTCTAACAGACATGAGTTGTATCCCACTGGACAAACACCCTAGGGTAGACCCAGGACCTGCTGAGAGATTATAACTCATAGTTGGCTTGGGAAAGCCTGTGGATCGCCCAGAAGGCATTGGAATCTGTGGCCTACTATAAAGAATTATTAAATTATATGACTAAACATGAATAAATTAATGACTAAACATCTGGGTGTAGTTTGTCTAGTGAGAACAGCAGCAAGCATCAACGGCAGGCATAGCTCCATATCATGGTCGTGTAGTCCAACATGCACACAGGTGAAAAGGTTAACAATTGCTGTATGATGGCTGTGTTTATCGTAAATATTGTGTGATACAACCTTATGTGAAATGGCTGGAAAATCTCAACAGGGAGGTAAGCATGTGTTACACACAGGCGCATCATGTGACCATAGATTTTGGTGCAATTTTGATGCTTTCTGGTTGCTGATAATAGCACTCCAAAAATATTAACAACCATGCTAGTTACATAACTAGCTAGATAACAGTGTAAATTAAATCGGCTAATCACCTCCTTTCTAATCAGGTTAAGGACTGAAACTATGGACTAAAAAGATGGCAATGTTAATTTTCATCAATTTTGAATTTTTAAAAGATCTTCAACTGTGTTGGCTACAGCAGGTATGGTTTGCATCACAATATTCATAGTGTCTGAGACAAACACAGAAGATATAATATTATTGAATGTCCTGTCCTCTGCCCTTGTCCAACTTATAAACAAAATATTTATAGAGTGAGCATGGGGCAAAAGTGATTTCTGCCTCAAGGTCATCTTTTAGCACTTGTTATAGCTCCCAATTGTGACCACTAACTGCAACAATAACTTCACCAAGCTAAATAGGGCATTGATCACACTGCAATGTCTATAAAGCAATGAATTCAATAGAACATCAACTTATATCTATCATGTGGCAATGTTGTTTTTTTTTAATTGTTGGGCAGTCAAAATAGGTCATTAGTATTTCAACAGAATTTACAATGTATGGGGTTGTGAATGAGGACTGTTGAATGGCCAATATACACGATATGGCCAAAAGTATGGTTTACAGCTATGATTCCTCTCATCGTCCTAATCTTCAGAATGGTACAAGTACAGTATCAATGCATTTTCTCAGTATTTCAACTTATATAAACAAATTAACCTTAAAGTACTCAAAATTGTTGTGCATTATGTAACTTTACAGAAATTATTGCCACTGAGCTTGCTAGCTGAAGCAAACTGGTCTGGCTACTCAATTATAGTTAGTTAAAACCTCTTTTAATCTAATTTCTGTGCTATCAGTATAGAGGTATAGGTCTCCTGTACCTCCTTAATCCATGTTTAACCCCTAACCACCCTCCAATTGAAACCTCTAAAAGAGATGGGCAGTGAGACTCCAGAAACAACTAAGATGGTGCTTGAACAGAAATGATGGCTTCTGTTAATGTTCTTCACTGTCTTGAAAATCTATTAAAATCTCTGTCTCCCTGTTTTTCCTGACTGCTGCTTGAGCCATGGGGGGTATTGAGAGAATGCCGAGACCTCAGAGCAAGTGAAGCCGAACTTAACTTGTGCAACTGGAAATAGTTGGAGGCAGAAAAATATACTGAACTGTCACAAGTCCTTAGTGAAAACAAAGTAATCTTACACTCATGCACAAAATAGTCTTCATGTCAATTCAGGCAGATGATGATTTTTTGTGTGTGTGGAAAAACTCAAGTTTCCAGCCATGATGTTTTTCGATATACCACATAGGCATTTATATGACATTTTGGAATATATTTATATTTTGTTATGAAACACAGACATGTAAACAAAATGAAAAGAAAAATAGTGCACTAGCATTACTGCTACTTTACAGGATTACAATAGTTTGAGCAGATGTTGTCTTTCTAAGAAAAATACAGATACAGACATGTAAAACGGAAGATATTATTTAATGTCGATATTGAGTTCTGGGGAAAAGAACACCAGTCATGATCTAAATACTGCATTTTAAAAGAATAAATATGAAACTTACGAATAATTGCATTTGTATTAATAATAACAGCATATGGAGCAGGCATTTAACATTGAAGTATTTAACAAGGGGGCGCACGGTTGCTTACTGGTTAGCATGTTCGCCTCACAACTCCAGGCTTGGGGGTTCGATTCCCACCGCTGCCCTGTGTGTGCGCGGAGTTTGCATGTTCTCCCCATGCTGCGGGAGTTTCTTCCAGGTACTCCGGTTTCCTCCCTGTCCAAAGACATGCATGGTAGGTGGATTGGCATGTCCAAAGTGTCCGTAGTGTATGAATGGGTGTGGGAAGGAGCCTCCCCTGGCACACCCTGGGCAACATTCAGTATCACACTGCTGAGTGGCTAATCCTTCCACCACGACACGAAAAGAAATTGTTCCCTGCGATGGATTGGCACCCCATCCTGGGTGTACCCTCGCCTTGTGCCCGATGATCCCTGGGATAGGCTCCAAGTTCCCCGTGACCCTCTAGGTTAAGCGATATAGAACATGGATGGATGGATGGATGCATGGATATTTAATAAGGAAATGACCTTGTGTTGGCTTTATGAAAAATAAAAAATTTTTGTAGCACAGTCTTTATCACTAATTGAAGGACACTGGCAACATTTGAATGCTGTCTCTCTGAAAACAGGAAATCAATTGTAAATGTAGGCATTAAAAGCTTTCAAGAAATAACTAAAATATGGCCTTGCTAAAAAAAAAAAAAAAAAAAGGCAAAAGAACAACATTCACATTATGCCAAAAGTTCGTGGACACCTGACCATCAAATTCAATTCAATTCAGTTTTATTTATAAACTACCTGAGACAATATGAGGAAGAAACCTTGAGAGGAACCAGACTCAAAATGGAACCCATCCTCATCTGGGTGACACCGGATAGTAGGATTATGAATAAATCCCTTCTAAAAATGTACTAATACTACATGGTCAAATAGTGCAATTGTGTAACCAGGTAAATGATTACAGTCTGTTTTGTTGAACTTATCAACTGTTCACCGAATCCATATGTGCTTCTTCCCCAAATTGTTGCCACAAAGTTGGAAGCACAGAATTGTCTTGTATGCTGTAGCATTACAGTTTCCCTAAACTGGAACTAACAGGCCCAAACATGCTCCAGCATGGCAATGCCCCTGTGTACAAAGCGAGCTCCATGAAGATTTGGTTTCCCAAGGTTTCAATGGAAGAACTTAACACAACTACAGAATCTTAAATACTGGGCTACTACTGACCAGGGCTTTATCATTTTAAGTGAATGTTGAAAATTACTTATTATATACTTATAATAATGTTTGGATGATCATGTGATGAACATCATTTGGCAGAACTATGTCTTTAATGTGATGATTATGTCCTTTTTCCATGTTCTTCTGATTAACATAGAATTGAAAGCAGCATTTAAAAGACTAATGTTTGCCTGATGTAAAATGTGTTTTGTTGAAATTAATGCAAACCACATTTGTTACATAAATAAACATTCATGTTGAAAAGTATTTGAATTTAGTACTTATGATACTTTATATTTAGTGGCAATTTTTCATTCAAAAAAAACAATGAATACAAAACATGTAATGTGAATTAGTGGAAAACCCAAGACTCGGACAATTAGATTTTTTAAGGCAACAAAGGAAACAGATAACACAGGAAACATCTGTCAGCTACTCAGGCACTTACCAGACTCTTTACTGGAAGATGGAAAAAACTTGTGGAATGCTTTGAATTTTTTGGCTCATTTTCATCTTTTCCCTGAAAAAATAAAAAATGTGTGCTGTCTGGAATCCTCTCACTTTCTCCATCTGCCTCTTTCTATTCTTTGGGGACCATGTCATCACTGGCAGTGATGATTGTTTTTTTTTTACCCAGTTACATCTGGTTCATTTATCAGTTATTTATTTTTAATGTACCATCATGAAACACATACTAGTTAGATATTATGGTAGGTAAACTTGTGCTGAATACTAAAAAGTCATGTGACTTTGAAAATAGTGCTTACATGTGTTCAAACTGACAACAATATTAGAGCATGCCAAAATCATCAGAGTGTCTGAAAATACCTGGGTCTCCCAAGGGTTAAACCATGCTTGAAGACAGATTGAGTGCATTTACGGTAAGGCTATAGTGTAATACATATAGATTGAATCTCAAGAGTAGCATAGCTAGTTAATTTCTTAAACAGTGTTAGTTTGATCCCTAAGTCTGCCGCAGGTTTATCTTGTAAAAGAAGAGTTGAGAGGGGGCACAGTGACTTAGTGGTTAGCACATTTACCTTGCTCCTCTGGAGTTGGGAGTTCAATCCCGACCTCCACCCTGCATGTGCGGAGCTTGCATGTTCTCCCTGTGCTTCAGGGGTTTTCTCTGGGTACTCTGGTTTCCTCCCCAAATCCAAAGACATGCAATGTAAGCTGATTGGCATCTCTGAATTGTCTGTAGTGTGTGAGTATGTGTACGATTGTACCCTGCAATGGGTTGGCACCCTGTCAAAAGTGTCCCTTGCCTTGTGCCCCGAGCCCCCTGGGATAGGCTCCAGTCACCCCTTTGTAGGATAAACGGTACAGAAAATGGATGGATGGAAGAAGAGATGATAAGTAGTACTGAATCACTATATTCAAGCCTTTGCATGTCCAAAATTCTTTTTTTTTCTTTTCTTTTAATTTGCTTAAATGCATATTGCACCATTCCCCTGTAGCAGGTGTTGAACCATGCAAAGATGTATTTTTTTCTGCATTAACCTGATGGTAATATTTATTTGCTACTTTTGCTCATCACAAGGTTCCTTTGTTAATATTTGCAACCATTTTATTTGCAACACTAGCTCTACTTATTACACTCATAATGTCCATACATGTGAAAATACTTTTTTTTCATACTGCAGATAGATACAACTGTTTCACAAACATTTCAATATAACATGTTCATAGTCAGTACTAACACTTAGATATTAATTAATTAAGTTATGTAGAAAAATGTTTGTTTATGTTAAAAAAAAACATTACGCCTATTTTTAGCCTATTCTTTCACAATAGCTTTCTATTGTTACCAGCATATTTGTCAGTGTTTCCAAAAGAATTTTTCATTAATAATTAATTACATACAGTATATGGAGTATTTTTATGGTAGTCAAGCAATTTTTGTCCCTAAATATGTTAATTGAAACTATAATTGAAATAAAACTATATTAGGAATAAAACTAATCAAGTCTACAAATAATACAAAAACTTGACTAGTTATTGTGTAACCATACTTGTTCTTAGGCTATGAATTTATTATCATATTTCTTCCCTTAGGCTACAAGAAATTATAAAATATATTCAAGAACTGAAAACAAGGGCAGCATGGCCTCACAGCTCCAGGTTACTGTGTGTGGAGTGTTGCCTGTTCTCCACGTGTCTGTATGGATTCCTCCTGGTCCTCTGGGTCCTTCCCACTGTCCAAAAACATGCTGGTACTTTAAATAGGAGTGTGTGAATCACTGCCCAGGATAAAGCATCTGTCTGGTGTCTCTGCTTGACTCTCCCTTGATGTTCAATGAAGAGCAATAAACAGTAAAACACAACCACCAAAAGAGACTCTGCAGTGTTACCGTATGTGGCTCACAAGTCTCTCAAGTCTCTTGGACAATGCAAACCAGAAATAAAACCAATGGCTAATCTATAACAGCAGATAACATGGAAACAAAATCTGGTTATCAAGAAATAAATCCACCTTGCAGTTCGCAGGTTATTGTTTCTCTTTTTCCTTTTTTTTCCAGACGAGCTCTTCACTCCTCTCTCATCTTCGCTCTCTCACGAATCTCTTGCTCGCGATTCTCACACCCACCCTCAACTCCCAATTAAAACACACATAACTATGTTGTGGGTGGGGCAAATCAATTAAACATCCAATAAAATAAGAGACATGAAACTTGATGGCAAAACCCATGTTTCTCCCAAGTACACCTACACCCAACTTTAGTGTTTGTGCGAGGTTTCTTAAAGGGGCACACAACATATAGACCATTATAATTACATAGGCTAAAACGCAGAAATCAAAGAGACTGCTTTAAGTCACTCCCTTCACCACACATACTGTGCTATAGCCCGACAAAAGAGGGAACATATTCTGAAAAACCCAGCTGACTGTAAATTCATTACTGGTAATATAATGAATTCCTCTTAAGAGGGTTACACAGCTATAGATGAAAACATCCATTCTAGCGAGTCCCAAAAATGCTTGATAAGGTTGAAATCCATGGACTGTTCAAGTGAATTAAGCATTGAAACCTTTTTTGCATTAAATGTGCCCTTTTTCATGGTGCAATATTATGTTGGAAGTGTCCATTTGTGTAGCCATAAAGAGACAAAAAAATTATCAACAATGATTAGACATGCTTTGCCACTCAGACCCTATTCATTGGGTATTAGTGACCCTAATATTCAGAAAAATATTCCCAACAATATAAGACAAAACATCTGGGTTACGCAGGCAACCCTGTTACCTGAGAAGGGAATAAGACGTTGCGTTTAGCATAACACTATGGGAGTGCCACTCACAAGCTTGTGTAAAATCATGCCTATTTATAGGTCTGCCATGATCAGGTGATGTGGCAATTAAGCGCGTTGCGTGATATATATATGGTACCTGTGAACCATGCCATCAGAATCTATTATCTGAAGCGAAGACACAATTCACAGGCCTACCCCAGTATGACAAAGATATGCAACGTCTCGTTCCCTTCTTAGGGAACAGGGTTACATGCTTAACCCAGACGTTCCCTTTCAAAGGGAACTCCACGTTGCGTTTAGCATAACACTATGGGAACGAGAATACCCACTCCGTCATACCGAGGGTACGGCCTGTTCAAAAAGACCCAAGCCAGAGGGTCACTGCAAGACACTCGAGCCCGGGGCACAATGAATATCCAGGCTGTAATAACGAATGAATGTGTGTGACATAGACCACCCTGCAGGCCTTTAAGCCTTTATGAGCCCTTATGCCCAGAGGCATAGCGAGACCGTGCACCTCATAAGTGATAAAGATTGCTTCCACTATCCAATTAGAGATGTGCTGCTTTGACACAGCATCAAAAGCAGACCAGCAGCTGCTCCTACTTACGCCACTGGCCGGAGCGGTGGATGTAAGTACAGAGAGCCTTTACTGGACACAGCAGGTGCATTCTCTCTTGTTCCAGTGTGAGGAACAGAGGATGGCAGAAAGCCTGCAGCACTACAGGCTGGGCAGCAGATGTAGACACTTTAGGAATATAATCTGGCCTAGGATACAGGAAGGCCTTGGCTAATCCAGGGGTAAAGGCAAGGCAGGAAGTGGCAACTGAGAGAGCTTGCAGATGTACTACTCGCTTGAGAGATGTTAGGGCCTGCAGAAGAGCTACCTTTATAGTCAGAAGCTTCTCAGAGACTGACTCTAAGGGCTCAAATGGGGCACCTGACAGACCTTCCAGGACCACAGAAAGGTCCCTGGAAGGTATGTGCAGCCTACAGATGGGCCTCAGCCTCCTGACACCACGCATAAACCTCGAAGTTAGAGGATGTTGCCCCACAGAGGCTCCATCAACAGGGGCGTGGCTGGCTGAAATGGCGGCCATGTAAGTCCTGATTGTAGAAGGAGCCCACCCCGCTGAGAAACATCCTTGTAAGAACTCCAGGACTGTAGCTATTGCGCAGTTCACTGGGTCTAGTTGGCGTTCCTCACACCACAAGACCAAAAGCCGCCACTTGAGCGCATACAATTTCCTCGTGGATGGTGCTCTAGGATTCAACATGGTCTCTACAACCTCAGTTGTGAGACCAGAATCTATGAGCTGGTGCCCCTCAGGGGCCAGACCCACAGTTTCCATAGTTCTGGCCGAGGGTGGTAAATCAGCCCTCCGGCTTGAGACAGTAGATCCACTCTAAGGGCTCAAATGGGGCACCTGACAGACCTTCCAGGACCACAGAAAGGTCCCAGGAAGGTATGCGTGGCCTGCAGATGGGCCTCAGCTGCCTGACACCATGCATAAACCTCGAAGTTAGAGGATGTTGCCCCACAGAGGCTCCATCAACAGGGGTGTGGCTGGCCAAAATGGCGGCCACGTAAACCCTGATCGTAGAAGGATACCACCCCTCTGAGGAACGTTCTTGTAAGAACTCCAGGAATGTAGCTATTGCACAGTTCACTGGGTCTTCAGTGGATCCCTGCGGATGGGAGTCTCCCAAGGAGTGCCATCTAGCAGGGATATTATCTCTGAGAACCATGTTCAAGCAACCATATTTGAGCTGGCCAATAAGGTGCTACTAGCAGCAGACATATACTGTCTTGGCGAACTCTCGCTAGAACTTGTGGGAGCAGAGCGATCGGGGGAAAAGCGTACAGATGTGACCTCAGCCACATGTGCACCATGGCACTCAGCCATAATTGTGTGGGAGGAGTGAGGGCGAACCACAGCAGGCCGTGTGTTGTCTCGTCAGAGGCGGACACATGCAGTCATGCTTGGCCAAACCTTGCCATATGAACTCCACCACTTGTGGATGGAGCCACCAATTCCTGGGCCTCAGCCCCTGCCTCAAGAGGATGTCTGCCCCCATATTCCCAGAATGTACATTGCATTCACTGACAAACTTTCCTTCTGCCCAGAAAAGAATAAGTTGCACCTGCCTGAACAGGGGTCGTGGACATAATCCTCCCTAGTGGTCAATATATGAGACCACCGCTGTGTTGTCTGTAAGAACATGGTGACCTCTCAATTGAGGAAGAAGGAATTTCAGTACTAGAAATATGGCCCACATTTCTAGGCAATTTATATGCGGTTTCAGATGAGGACCGCTCCAGAGACCGTGAGCTGGGCAGCTGTTTAAGACCGTACTCCAGCCCGTGAGGAAGGTGTCTGTCATTACCATCTTGCGCTAAGGAGACACCCCTAGAGTGTGACCCAAGGCTAGAAACTGGGGACACTCAAATTCTCAGAGCACATAGGCATCACCGAGTCACACTGACTACTCTCAGAGGTTTCGTCCTTGGACGAAACCCCCAACTTCTCAGCCACCACTGAAAGGTCTCCTGTGCTATAGGCCAAATGGTATGACGTTGGCTGCACATAAGCTCCAATAGTCTCCATAGAGACTGGAGGGGATGCCAAGATCCAGCTTTATCATGCTCAATGTTGATAGGATTGTCCCTACGCATGTTGGGGATAGAAACACCCTCATCGTAGTAGAATCCTTATAACCCCGAGAAAAGTTGTCCACTGCACTGGAGAAAGCATACTTTTCTGAGGTTCAAATAGCTCTGTCCTGGTCTACCCTCTGGACAGCTTAGAGGTGGTGGGGGAGAGGAGGATGTTAGCTAAGATGGCATCTATCAGGAGCAATTCCTCTCACCCCCTGTATGAGATTCTGGGGTCCCTGAGCAGCTCCTTCAGCAACAGACTGCTGTACCGTCAGTGCAAGAAAAAGCGCTACCGCAGGTCGTTCATCCCTACAGCAGTCAGACTCTTTAATGCAACAACAACATAATGTAGCACTGCTAACAGTTTTTTTGCATCAGCAACCCACACATTATTATTATTTGTTGTTCAGCCCTCTATTAATAATCCATTTATCCACTCATGTATATAAACAAGGTGTTACACATCTGCACATATTCAAATTATACAAATACATTGAGGTGTCCATAGTGTACATATTGCCATTATTATTATTTTTTTTACTAATTTAATTCTTATTTTTCAATTCCTATTGTATATATATATTTTTAGATACTTTATTTCAATTCTATTCCTATTTAATGTGTATTCTTTCCTATCTGTTTTTTGTGTAATTGAGCTGCTGTAACGAGGGAATTTCCCCAGTGTGGGATCAATAAAAGTTATCTTATCTTATCTTATCTTATAACGGCTGTTCTATGGCCCCTTTGTCCAAGAGGGACCTACTTCCTGCGCTAACGTCGGTCTCTGGTCCGTTCTGACTACTTTGGTGAGCACACCTCTGAACCAGGGGGTCGAGCTCTAAACTGGACCAGGTAACCATTTTCTATGGTAGACAGAACCCATGGAGACACATTTGGCTGTAGTTTCCATGCTGCCAGACAGTCTTTTAGTGACGTTAACTGTCCCACATTCTATTGGAGGGAAAGCATCAGATTTTCGTTGCCCTGTGACAGCTTGCTGACCAGAGAACACTGAAAACTTGGGACAGCCTTGGCTAGGGTAGGCCCTACAGTAGCACTGGGGGCTAGCTGCCCTAACAACCTCATGTCCCCTGATATGTCCCTCCATGTCTCCACAGGACCGCTCTTCTTTGTCTGTTTGGCCTTTATGACCATTCTCAGAGCAGGCCTAGTAGCAGGCCCTGATTGTGGCCGCCCGGTTCCCCTGACTGTCTGCGGGGGTTGGCGGGCTGCCATACTTGCCTTCTGTGTCTCCCTCGCACTAGTGCTGGCCCGGGCTCCACTTGTGGAACTCAACACAACAGGGAAGGAACTGGCTGAATGCCGCCATATGTCGAGCTCACTCAGCAGGTCTGCTTGGTAGGCCTGCAACACTGTCATTGTCTACAGTGACCCACAAGCAAGACTACTTTCCATAGTGGAAGGAGGAGTCGTGATACGAGCTCCAAAATCCAGCAGAGAGCCGGACCTGGAAGACAGAGCAAGATATAGAGCAACACGTGTCTCTGGCTCCTCTTCCGGATTCATAAGAGATCCCCCGGACTTGATCCCACGAGGCTCTGAAACCCAACTCGCTTCAGCCTCCGAGAAGAGAGAGAGTTGCGGGCGGAGCTACATAATGTAGGCGTTACAATGCCCAGCCTCTTGAGGCTGCCATCGCATGCTCTAGCCCTAGACACTTCACACAGAAAGTGTGCACTACTCCCCGTGATGAAACGGGAGCATGTAACACACTTCCTGATTTCTCTCACTCATATTGTTCTCTCTCGCTCATTCCTTTTTTTTCTTCTCTCTTTTTAAAGGGATAGAAAAGTCCAGAGATTTTGAGAAAAGATAGAGAGGAAATGAAGTATCTTTTTGTTTCTTTACCCAAACAACCGACATGCAGTCTCACTGAAGATAATAAGGCTGATGCCGCGGTTCACAGGTGCCATATATATCACGAAACACGCTTAATTGCCACTTCACCTGATCATGGCAGGCCTATAAATAGGCATGATTTTACACAAGCTTCAGATGCCGGTCGTGCGCGAGGGGCGCTCCCATAGTGTTATGCTAAACGCAATGTGGAGTTCCCTTTGAAAGGGAACAAGATATCACTATAGTCTTGTGCATCAAATTCTGATCCTTTCATGAGCATGACGCAATTTAATTTATGATTGCTAGTTTGTCCAGTTACTTCTGAGCACCTAAAATTGGGAGGCTATATAACCATATAATAATGGTTGTAATTCCTATACTGCTCACCTGATTTGGATATAAATATCAAATTAAAGCTGAAATTTTTAGACTGCATATGTGTTGTTTAATTTCAACTCCAATATATTGTAGTAGACAGCTAAAATAACAATAATTTTGTCAATGTCCAAGTACTTATAGATCTGATTGTGTTACATTTTGTAATCTGACAAAAAGGAGAAGCCAAAAGCCAATGGCAGATAGATGAGCGACAACTTTAGCACTGGCAATGAAGTTGGCTCAGGAGTTTCGTATCTTTCCAATGTTACTCATGCATTTAAACTCTCACTATACTGCAGCCTTCACTACACCACAAGCTTCTCTGCTATGAGGAGAGGCATGCACACTAGTGCTGTGTCAGGCAAAATAGGGCCCTGAGCTCCTTGGCTGTGTTTATGTTGCTATCCCTCATGGACAGTTGTAGCTTGTGACTTAAGGCTTTCTGGACTTTTCTCCCATTGGGAGACGTAATATAACACAACTTTGAACCTCTGATGTTCAATGCGCAAAATGTCAAGTGCGGCCTCCTGCAGGGATATACGTTTTCCAGGCGCCACTGGTGCCATGATCCAAGATGAACAAAAACAGAAAAAGCAGACAGAGATATGTGATTACATTACCATACACTGAATGCAGAAACATGACTGCTGAATCCTTTATGTAGTTTAGTTTGAAAATAGAAAACACAGAGAACTGTGTTAAGCACTAAAACATTGACATGTCTTTTTTTTTTTTTTAAGCTGTACTTACTGCTCTGTAACAGGGTTTTGACTTGCTAGTATTCTTATACCCTGACCTATTTATACTAACGTTTTTTGTTTTTTTTTAAAAAAAGACTAGTAAGGACTTTTGTAACTCATTTTGATTAAGGATGCCTTCCAAATGTTGCAAATGTAAATGTGTTAAAAACAAATCCCTTAGTTCTCCTAATGAGTAAGAGGAGGTAACAGGAAATGTTTTTTTTGCTAATCTCACACAAGGGAAGGATGCCTGCAAAAATCATTGAGCTTCAGGTTATGCATTGCAGACTCTTTTAGAAAATGGTTTCTTAAAAGTCCTGATAGGAAAGATTTGCAGTGTGGACCTGACTCATTTTTATTAATTTTAAATTCAACCTTATTTAAACCTTTATCTTAACACTCATAATAAACATTGTCAAAGTTTTTTCAACTGTGATTGTCATCTATTGCCAACTATTACATATCTATATCTGAAAATGACAATGGAAAATAATCCTGAAACTTTTCTCTTGTTTCTTTTATTATGGTTTTATACAAAACATGTTTTTTTCTTTTCTGTACAAGTTATGAGACACCAATCACTGAATTATTAGGTCACTGATTATGATTAGGACTCACTGATTATGATTAGGACTAGATTACAATTGATATTTTGTTTAAAAATTCCCCCAAATTACTCTTCTCTTATGGATATCAAACAATTGCCAACAAAACATAGGTTTATCAACAAAAAAAATTGTTAAATATTGGTGTGTAACTATTATTGGCACCCCTTTAGTCAACACTTTGTACTACCTCCCTTTGCCAAGATAATAGCTCTGAGTCTTCTCCTATAATGCCCGATGAGGTTGGAGAATACATGGCAAGGAATCTGAGACCATTCCTCCATACAGAATCTCTCCAGATCCTTTAAATTTCAAGGTCCATGCTGGTGGACTGTCCTCTTCAGTTCGACCCACAGGTTTTCTATGGGTTTCATGGGTTTTTCTACTGGGATGGCCATGGCAGGACCTTGATTTTGTGGTCAGTAAACCATTTTTGTGTTGATTTTGATGTATGTTTTGGATGGCCCATTTTAAGCTTTCTGGCAGAGGCAGTCAGGTTTTCATTTAATATCTGTTGATATTTGATCCATGATGCCATGTATCCTAACAAAATGTCCAGGTCCTCTGGCAGAAAAACAGCCCCAAAACATTAAAGAGCCACCACCATATTTAACCGTGGTCATAAGGTACTTTTCCATATGGCTACCTAACTGTGTGCGCCAAAACCACCTCTGGTGTTTATTGCCAAAAAGCTCTATTTTGGTTTCATCTGACTACAGAGCCTGATCCCATTTAAAGTTCCAGTAGTGTCTGGCAAACTGAAGATGCTTGAGTTTGTTTTTGGATGAGATCAGAGGCAACTTCCAAACAACTTGTGGTGATGTAGGTGACTTCGCATTATAGTTTTGGAGACTTTCTGACCCCAAGACTAAACTAACTTCTGCAATTCTCCAGCTGTGATCCTTGGAGATTTATTGGTCATTCAAACCATGCTCTTCACAGTGCATTGAGACAATATAGATAAACATCCAATTCCAGGTTGATTCCTAACATTTCCAGTTGACTGGAACTTCTTAATAATTGCCCTGATGGTGGAAATGGGCATTTTAAATGCTTGTGCTATTTTCTTATAGCCACTTCCCCTTTTGTCACTTCCCAACAACCTTTATGTTGCACATCACGGCTATATTCCTTGGTCTTACACATTATTATAAATGGGAATTTGACCTATATGTTACCTCATACTTATATCCCTGTGAAACAGGGAGTCATGGTTGAACAGTTTCCTGTTCCTAGTCACCCAGGTGTACTAAATAATTGCAAAATATCAATGGAAATATACTTCAAATATATTTTTCTCAAATGAATTCATAGGGGTGCCAGTAATTGTTATACACCTATATTTAATATTAATTAAATATTAAATATTAATTAATTAAAAAAAAATCAACACAAGTTTATATATATATATATATATATATATATATATATATATATATATATATATATATATATATATATATATATAAACTTGTGTTGAATTTTTTTAACAAAAGATCAAAAGGTTAAACAATGAAGTCAATTTTTAACAGCCTTAGAACTTGGGTGACTGTGACCGTGCCATTGTGGCCATGTTTGTGGGCCATGGTGTGTTCTGGCAAGGGGAATTTCTCATGGACTGTGGTGCTGGCGTGACATAGAACCTGGGATCTGACATACCATATATGTAAAAGTGGAAGCTCACTATTGCAGAAAGCAGGAAACTAAGCTATCCAGTTCTACATGAAAAATTATACTTTTGTATAAAGTCTACTTGTCTACTATCTACTTGATAGCTAGGAACAGAAGACTGATCATAGCAATAACACAACACAACAACTTTCTTTGCCACTTACACTACACTACAATGGTTTTCTTACACAATCTAAATACACGTTTATTTTTCAGAATCTAAAAAAAGTTTGGGTTTGTCTAAAAGCCTGGCAATATCATCACATCACAGATGGAGTATGACAAATTTCTTAATGATTTTTTTTTTATATTTGGAGGATAAACTAAGCCTATGTGAAAGTTAGTTTACATTAATCAACTCATTTTCAGTAAACACTTAATTCTAGACAGGGATGCAGTGGCTTCAGAGTATTAATGTGAACACATTCACACCTATGGGCAATTTATATGGGAGGTTAGAGATAATTGGCAAAAACAAAGAAAACCCAGAGTGTTCAGGATCGAATTGGGGATACTGGAGCTGTGAGTCTGCAACACTACCCTATGTGCCACCCAGGGTTACATTTATAAACTATTAAATTATTATTAATTTTTCTAAATATTTGAAAGATAAACTCCAAACATTATTTACAGTCCCTTATGAATGTAATGGAAAAGCAAGGTCAATTCTAATTTTTTTGGCTATACATTGATATTTACATCTAGATATCTTAAACAACTTTGAATATGGCACTTTTGGTGGCAGACCACACAATTTTTCAGTTAGCAAATTATAGGAACAAATAGTCTTAAAGTAAATGAAAGTAGATAACACTTAATATTTGGTTGCATATCCCTTGTTTGAAATAACAATATCAAGCCAGAGCCCCACTGACATCACTAAACTATTGCATTTTTTTGTGTGTGTGTTGCTTTTCCAGGCTTGAACTGGAGCTTCTTTGAGTTGCTGTTTATTTTGGGTGGTTTCTCCCTGCAGTCTCCTCTTCAGGACATGAAATGCATGCTCAACTGGGTTAAGGTCTGGTGATTGACAAGGCTCTAAAACCTTCTACATTTTTGCCCTGATACTTTGTTGAGTTGGCACTGATTTTGGGGTTTTTGTCTTGGTGATGTTCATGGATTATGTTGGGTGATAGTCATGATGAAGTTCCCAATTAGACTGGATGCATTTCTCTGTAAATTGGAAAACCGATTGTTTCTGTAGACTTCTGAATTAATTCTGCTGCTACCATCATGAGTTACAACAGCAATAAAGATTAGTGACCCTGTTCCAGAAGCAGCCATGCAAGCCCAAGCCATTACACTACCTCCACCATGCTTGACTGATGAGCTTCTATATTTTGGCTCATAAGCAGATTCAATCTTTCTCCACACTTTGGTAGAGGTCTATCTTCATTCCAGAACATTTGTGGCTCATCTCTGTATTTGTTTGCAAATTCCAATCTGGCTTTCTGATTCATACTGCTGATGAGTGGTTTGCATTGTCTTCTTTGAATGGTGGATTGTGATACTTTCACCCCTGCCTTGTGAAGGTTGTTGGTGATGTCACTAACTGTTGTTTTGGGGGTTTTGTTCACAGCTCACAATGTTCCTGTCATCAGCTGCTGTTGTTCCAATATTTGTGATCACTTGAAAAAATGGCTGGGTTCAAACAAAAGGTGTCATGCTCTAATTGTAGATGTAACACATCTAGATGTAAATATGAGGAAATTAAAAGCAAAAGAAAACAAAACCAAAAAAAAAAAAAATAGATCACTGCAGCTAAAATGTAATACAACCATCAGAGTATGAGCCAAAAATCTGTTTTTTTTTTTTTTTTTTTGTTGTTGTTGTTTTTTTTTTAAATGTGGTAGAAATTATTACATTTTACTTATTGGTCTGTGGAGACCAGTTTTGGTCTACTAAGTATAAACAGACTATTCACTGAATAACAAAATTGATTAAAAACAAAGAAAACAAGGACAGTTTCTTTCTAATCCAGCTGTGGTTCTGATTGCGCTAGCTCATTCTGCTGTAGTAGTTGTTTTAGTTATTTGCTACTATGCAAATACACTGTTGTGTACCAGTACTGTGCAGATACAGTGACATTATTGGGGACCTGTATAAATACAAATTGTTAGTCAAGTGAAAAAGGAAATGAAAAGTGTCATAAATTAGAATTCAATCATTTTTTATTTCTAGAGGAATCCAGACACTCATAAATTGATTGGACACTTGCACTGAAAATCATGGAGATTGTGTAGAAAAATGAAATGTTTGTAATAAACTTGTATCACCTATTTGCAAAAAAGAATGCAAAATAGAAATATTAAGACTCACTTCTATATAACAATAATAAACAAAAACTTTATTTAACATTTAATAAACATATAATATTTTTCAATCTGCCCTAATTTCATAATTAGGGCAAAAATGGTGCGTACCATTTTCACAAGATTCATGAGCATAGGTTCTCTATGTTTTATTTTCCTCTGGTGCTCTGGTAAAGTATGTGCCTCAGGTGGTTAAGGGATCATCATGAGGTACAGACTATTTTATAAATACATATTGCTGATCTGTTGATATGTTAGGATTTTTGGATCAAAAAATAAATCAGCACAAAAATGCCCCAAATACTTATATATACATATATATACATATATATACACACACACATATAAATATATATATATATATATATATATATATATATATATATATATATATATAACACGTGAGTTTGCTTTTATATATGTACCACCCAAATCTAAACATGAAAATGTACTTCAGATTCTTGCAATTTATTCAGTGGTGAAATATTTGTCATCTTTGTCATCACAGAGCAAACAGCCTACAAAGCATGTTCAGTCATAGTACTTTCCTTGTTTAGTCTCATGAGGAATCTTGGCAGCCTTCAACTGCCTTGTGCATTGCAGAATTATTTGGTCAGCAGTGAAACTCATCCATACATTTGGCACAATAACACTGCAGTTAACTGACTAAACTAAACTATGACCTGTTTTGTTACCTCTAGTTTAGATTGTTATAATGAATCACTGTGTGGATCTTCCAGTAGGTGCATAAACAAGCTCTCAAGCTCAGTTAGTCCAGAATGCAGCAGCAAGAGTCCTTAGTAGAACCAGAAGAAATGACCATATCACCCTTATCTTATCAACACTGCATTGGCTCACAATCAAATTTCGCACTGATTATATCCATCCATCCATCCATCCATCCATCTTCTATACCGCTTATCCTCTTCAGGGTCACGGGGAACCTGGAGCCTATCCCAGGGAGCATCGAGCACAAGGTGGGGTACACCCTGGACAGGGTGCCAATCCATCGCAGGGCACAATCACATACACATTCACACACCCATTCATACACTACGGACACTTTGGACATGCCAATCAGCCTACCATGCATGTCTTTGGACTGGGGGAGTAAACCGGAGTACCCGGAGGAAACCCCCGCAGCACGGGGAGAACATGCAAACTCCGCACACACAGGACCATGGTGGGAATAGAACCCCCGACCCTGGAGGTGTGAGGCGAACGTTCACTGATTATAAAATACTAATATTGATCTATAAAGCACTGAATGATCTTGCTCCTTGAGATGATATGAGAAAGAAATCTTGAGAGGAACCAGACTCAAAAGGGAAACCATCCTCATCTTGGTGCCAACAAATTAATAAATAATTCTCTTCTATAACTGTGTACTACATGGTCAAAAAGTGCAATTGTGTAACCAGGAAATTCACATGAAGTCTATTTTGTTATCAGCTGTTCACTGATGGAGACTTGACTGCAAAATATAGTGTAACTTTAACATTTACAAATCATTGACCAGTATTCAGTCACTTAGATGGAATATATACTGTATTATTCAGGGTTATTTCTTCATGTCGTTTTATCCTATAAGTAAATGTCCATAAAATGGCCATAAAAATGACTAACATGACAGATTTAGATAGCACTAAAATTCCAGATACACATATCCTCATGTAAATATACTTTCTGTACACTCCAATGGAGTCTCCCCAATAACAAAGGCATCTGTTAAGAATAGTTAATAATCTGTTAACAATTCTGGTGCAAAAGTAAGTAAATAGATACCTAATTCTTAATGGTACATTGGTAGGCCTGATGTCCTGTGCAACTCAAATAATCTAGAATAAATAGCAGTAAAAAAAATCTGAAATCGTATAACTGAAAAACAGACAAACAAACAAACAAACAAAAACATCCACATAAGCTATGGTTAAAATTAAGAAGCTAATTATGACGTTAACAGGGGCTTTAACATTGGTATTTGAATCTTTATCTGTGAAAATAAATAGGAAAAAAAATAAAAACAAATCATTACAGGATCATCAAAAGGCTTGAATGCATAGACAACACAACATGTCGATTAAATTCAATAGCAAAAATGAACACAGTTCTAAATGATTTTTGGTCAATAACAAAAGACTGGGGTGACATTTCATATTATGTTATTTTACCACATCTAGAGTATTCATGCAGTTTTCAACATTTATCCATTCATATAAACAGGAGAAGTGTTGAGCCAGTTCAAAGTATTTGCTTCAGTCACAGAGTTTCCTTCATTTATTATTCAAAGCAAAATACTGAATCTTCAACTATTGCCATCTCTACAGCAGTGCGCCCTCTAGTGGTTACAACTAGTATACTTAATGTCTTACAATTATGCAGAAGATGGATGGAGGAAATAATAAGGAAATAAATAAGAACTGATACATTAAAACACATACATAGGGGTTACATTTGTTATGATTTTAAATTTGTAGTTTGTCAGGCTGCGTTCCTCACAATACAGTACAGCCATTCATAAGTTTCTAATCTCCCTTGAGTGTTACAGAATGGTAATCACACATGGTCATTTGGAGAACAGTTTCCATTGCTCTTGTGCCTAAAAAAGAAAAGCACTTAGTGGGCTCTAATCCATTTGATCATGTGAAGAACACAGGGCTGCAGACATGCAGTTAGCTTCTGCTAAATCACTTAATGTCACTGGGGGCCCTGGAATGTTTGCTTGGGTTAAGAGCAAAAGTTATGAAGTCTATTCTTTGCAGTATATCCTAAAATTGCAGCAGATGTGGTTAGAAATATGACTAATATCGCTAGAAATTGCACACTTGTAATACCTGATATGGTAAAATATTCATGATTATTCCTCTACGGCAACCTGGGATGAAAATATCCATATTGAAACTGCCAAAGATGTTCTGAAAAATATCTTCATTGTTCATAATTTTTCTCTCTCAAATGTCTTTTCCCCCAGTTGTCAATTGCTGCAGGTGGCCAAAAATGTATACAATAAACATTTATAATTACACACAGCATATTCCAAACAATCATTACATTTCTCAGGTGGACATCTAGTAAATTGTATACAACATTCCTACATAATTCATTTCCAGCCCTAATTCATTAATTTGGAAAAGTTGTTTGTGGCTGAGTTACGGTGTTTATTTATGGGTCAGAATCAGGAATAATGGTGATTAATTAGGGCTCAGTCTGAATTCTGTAGAAAATTTGAACCTCTACGGACAGAGTTGGTGGCCACAGCTACTTTACTGTTTAACAAAATTGTAGCACTACCTCATACTCAGTGATTACTTAAGATGACTCAATCAATGAATATTATATGAAGCAGGCTCGTTCATTGGTATAATCATTATAAAGGACTGTCCACTTCTACACTGGGATCTGGAGTTCAATTGGTATTATAGCATGTTAGTTTAAAAGTACAACAAATACTTTAGAAACATGAAAGAAACTCCACCAAACAATAGCACAGTTAACAAAACATAACTTTTCATTTTTATTCAGGTGTTTTAATCATGTTCTAATGAATTTGGAACCAATATCAAACTATCACAGATGTGTCTGATGGTCCTATGCGTTGTTCGTGTCACATGTAATATTTTGGAAAGAAGTTCAGTTCTTCATGCAACTGCTGTTTTTCTGCATGCTGGTCTTTCAGGCAGGTCCTGGCTCAGAATGTCTTTTCCATTCCCAGGCTTCGACATAAAAACAGGAGCTGGACGGAAATTGCATTTGGATTCATTCACTGTTTAGCTATGAAGTTCTTTTTCAGACAGTGCGAACGGTTTTAACGCAAAAATGTTATTTTAGAAAATAGTATTTTAGTCATGAAAAGCGAGCATGCTATGTATTTTTTTTTTAATAAAAAGCTTA